>NC_056733.1:943172594-943320094 GCF_019279795.1 Protopterus annectens
GGATATAGTTGATAGATTATTATCTAGGGGTTATAATTACAGTCTTCTCAAATTGATAGATTATTATCTAGGGGTTATAATTACAATCTTCTCAAGTTGATAGATTATTTATTTATTTTTATTTATTTATTTGCTGTTGGTTAACCAGGATGGTCCATTGGGCCAAGTGAACCCATTTTCAATGGAGTCCTAGGGAGAAAAGCTCCAACAAGAATACATGTTGCAGAGATATACATTACATAGTATACAACTCATAGCAAGGTAAAGTTTACAAACAGTAGAATTATCCATGAAAATAATGACAGAGTGCAGTTATATACATTATTTTTTTATTTTTTTTTTTTTTAGGTTGATAGATGATATTTAGGATAGGATTATGAGCAAAATATAGGAGGTGAAAGTAATAAGGATAGAGGAAGTGGAGAATGATTATGTGGGGAGGGAGCAGGAGCATTCCCATCTGGATTTTAGGTAGTAGTGAAGTGTTTTTTTAAAGGTAGGAAGGCTAGCGATGGTGCGAATGGAGGGAGGTAGGGAGTTCCATAATCGAGCTATGGAAAAAGAGAGGAGCGTTTGTCCTGGGGGGGCGAAGGGGTCTGTGGACTACTATTAGGCTCTGATTAGTGGATCTGAGAGGTCTTTGAGTCTGGTGAATTTTAAAGGTAGAAGAAAGGGTGGGACAGAGGGATGGTTGGAAGATGAGTTTGTGTGCAAATGTGAGTTGAGTGTAGGAGAGGTAGTTGGGAATTAATATCTAGGGGTTATAATTACAATCTTCTCAAGTTGACAGATTATTATCTAGGGGTTATAATTATACTCTTCTCAAGTTGATAGATTATTATCTCGGGGTTATAATTACAGTCTTCTCAAATTGATAGATTATTATCTAGGGGTTATAATTACAATCTTGCCAAGTTGATAGATTACTATCTAGGGGTTATAATTACAATCTTCTCAAGGTGATAGAATATTATCTAGGGGTTATAATTACAGTCTTCTTAATTTGATAGATTATTATCTAGGAGTTATAATTACAATCTTCCTAAATTCATAGATTATCATCTAGGGGTTATAATTCCAGTCTTCTCAAGTTGAGAGGTTATTATCTAGGGGTTATAATTACAGTCTTCTCAAGTTTATAGATTATTATCTAGGGGTTATAATTACAATCTTCTCAAGTTGATAGATTATTATCTATGGGTTATAATTACAATCTTCTCAAGTTGACAGATTATTATCTAGGGGTTATAATTACACTCTTCTCAAACTGATAGATTCTTATCTTGGGGTTATAATTACAGCCTTCTCAAGTTGATAGATTATTATCTAGGGGTTATAATTACAATCTTGTCAAGTTGACAGATTACTATCTAGGGGTTATAATTACAGTCTTCTCAAGTTGATGGAATATTATCTAGGGGTTATAATTACAGTCTTCTCAATTTGATAGATTATTATCTAGGGGTTATAATTACAGTCTTCTCAAGTTGATAGATTATTATCTAGGGGTTATAATTACAATGTTCTCAAACTGATAGATTATTATCCTTGGGATTATAATTACAATCTTCTCAAGATGATAGATTATTATTTAGGTGTTATAATTACAATCTTCTCAAGTTGATAGATTATTATCTAGGGGTTATAATTACAATCTTCTCAAGGTGATAGAATATTATCTAGGGGTTATAATTACAGTCTTCTTAATTTGATAGATTATTATCTAGGGGTTATAATTACAATCTTCTGAAATTGATAGATTATTATCTAGGGGTAATAATTCCAGTCTTCTCAAGTTGATAGATTATCTAGGGGTTATAATTACAGTCTTCTCAAGTTGATAGATTATTATCTAGGGGTTATAATTACAATCTTCTCAGGTTGATAGATTATTATCTAGGGATTATAATTTCAATCTTCTCACGTTGATAGATTATTATCTAGGGGTTATAATTACAATCTTCTCAATTTGACAGATTATTATCTAGGGGTTATAATTACACTCTTCTCAAATTGATAGATTATTATCTAGGGGTTATAATTAAAATGTTGTCAAGTTGACAGATTACTATCTAGGGGTTATAATAACAGTCTTCTCAAGTTGATGGAATATTATCTAGGGGTTATAATTACAGTCTTCTCAATTTGATAGATTATTATCTAGGGGTTATAATTACAGTCTTCTCAAATTGATATATTATTATCTAGGGGTTATAATTACAGTCTTCTCAAATTGATAGATTATTATCTAGGGGTTATAATTAAAATGTTGTCAAGTTGACAGATTACTATCTAGGGGTTATAATAACAGTCTTCTCAAGTTGATGGAATATTATCTAGGGGTTATAATTACAGTCTTCTCAATTTGATAGATTATTATCTAGGGGTTATAATTACAGTCTTCTCAAATTGATATATTATTATCTAGGGGTTATAATTACAGTCTTCTCAAATTGATAAATTATTATCTAGGGGTTATAATTACAATCTTCTTATGTTGATAGATTATTATCTAGGGGTTATAATTACAATCTTCTCCAGTTGATAGATTATTATCTAGGGGTTATAATTACAATCTTCTCAAGTTGATAGATTATTACTTAGGTGTTATAATTACAATCTTCTCAAGTTGATAGATTATCTAGGGCTTATAATTACAATATTCTCAAATTGATAGATTATTATCTAGGGGTTATAATTACAATATTCTCAAGTTGATAGATTATTATCTAGGGATTATAATTACAGTCTTCTCAAATTGATAGATTATTATCTAGGGGTTATAATTACAATCTTCTCAAGTTGATAGATTATTATCTAGGGGTTATAATTACAATCTTCTCAAGTTGACAGATTATTATCTAGGGGTTATAATTACACTCTTCTCAAATTGATAGATTATTATCTAGGGGTTATAATTAAAATTTTGTCAAGTTGACAGATTACAATCTAGGGGTTATAATTACAGTCTTCCCAAGTTGATGGAATATTATCTAGGGGTTATAATTACAGTCTTCTCAATTTGATAGATTATTATCTAGGGGTTATAATTACAATCTTCTCCAGTTGACAGATTATTATCTAGGGGTTATAATTACAATCTTCTCAAGTTGATAGATTCTTACCTAGGTGTTATAATTACAGTCTTCTCAAGTTGATAGATTATTATCTAGGGCTTATAATTACAATATTCTCAAATTGATAGATTATTATCTAGGGGTTATAATTACAATGTTCTCAAGTTGATAGATTATTATCTAGGGGTTATAATTACAATCTTCTCCAGTTGACAGATTATTATCTAGGGGTTATAATTACAATCTTCTCAAGTTGATAGATTATTACTTAGGTGTTATAATTACAATCTTCTCAAGTTGATAGATTATTATCTAGGGCTTATAATTACAATATTTTCAAATTGATAGATTATCTAGGGGTTATAATTACAATATTCTCAAGTTGATAGATAGATTATTATCTAGGGGTTATAATTACAGTCTTCTCAAATTGATAGATTATTATCTAGGGGTTATAATTACAATCTTCTCATGTTGATAGATTATTATGTAGGGGTTATAATTACAATCTTCTCCAGTTGATAGATTATTATCTAGGGGTTATAATTACAATCTTCTCAAGTTGATAGATTATTACTTAGGTGTTATAATTACAATCTTCTCAAGTGGATAGATTATTATCTAGGGCTTATAATTACAATATTCTCAAATTGATAGATTATTATCTAGGGGTTATAATTACAATATTCTCAAGTTGATAGATTATTATCTAGGGATTATAATTACAGTCTTCTCAAATTGATAGATTATTATCTAGGGGTTATAATTACAATCTTCTCAAGTTGATAGATTATTATCTAGGGATTATAATTACAATCTTCTCAAGTTGATAGATTATTATCTAGGGGTTATAATTACAATCTTCTCAAGTTGACAGATTATTATCTAGGGGTTATAATTACACTCTTCTCAAATTGATAGATTATTATCTAGGGGGTATAATTAAAATGTTGTCAAATTGACAGATTACTATCTAGGGTTTATAATTACAGTCTTCTCAAGTTGATGGAATATTATCTAGGGGTTATAATTACAGTCTTCTCAATTTGATAGATTATTATCTAGGGGGTATAATTACAGTCTTCTCAAATTGATAGATTATTATCTAGGGGTTATAATTACAGTCTTCTCAAGTTGATAGATTATTATCTAGGGGTTATAATTACAATCTTCTCCAGTTGACAGATTATTATCTAGGGGTTATAATTACAATCTTCTCAAGTTGATAGATTATTACTTAGGTGTTATAATTACAATCTTCTCAAATTGATAGATTATTATCTAGGGGTTATAATTACAATATTCTCAAGTTGATAGATTATTATCTAGGGGTTATAATTACAGTCTTCTCATTACCACATGGCAGAAGGTTGTAGATGGAGATAACCAATTTACTCAGAAATATAAATATAGTGAAAAGTTGTTTGGGAATTATAAAGGGGAACAATAGGATATATGTTTTGTGACTCGTTATGCTCCGTTTGTTGAAGGGGTATCGCGCATTTTGAGGAAACATGGGTATGTTATTACACTGGACATGATATACAAGAATTTGAAATAGAATGTTTCATATAGAAATTCACCTAGCATAGTAAGTAGAGTTGTGCACAAACATATGGGTAGTGAGGTTTTGGACTCTCAATGTACGGGATGCACTACTTGCAATTACATGGATCGGGAAACACACACGTCATTAATGGGAAGCTGTTCAAAGTTCTAGGAGTACTTAATTGTTATCAAAAAATGGGGATTTATGGACTACTTTCCCCCTGTAACACGTTTTACATTGGTAAGACCATATGTCAATTTAGGATGAGGATATGTGAACACATCCGAGATGTCAAAAATAATTCTGGTAGGAGAAGCCTATAGTGTCACATATTTTCAAATATCATAATAGTGATTTGTATTTATTTAGGTTCTTTGCAACGTATGTGTTGACATTCTGATTCACATTGAGATCCTTCTGATATGTTATTACAGAAGGAGGCCTGGTTTATTTTCACTTATGATACTTTGCAACTAAATGGCCTTCATAATGAATGAATTATTTATTTATTTATTTACATTTGTTGACCGGGAGTGTCCGACTGGACGTAGGTCCATTTTCAGCGGAGGCCCGGGGAGAAAAGCTCCACAGTTAAAATAAACAGACAGTAGTTACATTGGATTACATAGCGATTAACAATTTAACATAGCAATTACTTACAACATATTTACAGATGAAGAACATAGTACATCAGTAGACAACTAGAATCTTTATCTGTGAAGTACATAACAGACATTAACAAATGTTACAATAAGAAGTTCCTACTGTATAATAAGTACTAGGCTTATGAGTATCTGAACTTGCTATAATCAAGGTAGTTAGTGGAGTGGAAAGAAAGATAGTATTTACTCATGAAATATTTAATATAACAGCTTTGGAAGTATCTTGGAACCTCATTTCATAGAAAATAGGATATGTGTATTTATGTATGTAACTGGCTTATTATTATTGTTATAATATGAACTCATTAGTTTCAAAAGAATTATTTTGCTCTACGTTTTCATTTACAATCACATGCATTCTGGTACATTCTGCTGTTCTAGTGTTCTATTTATAATGTTCTAGTTGATGAACGATTTAACTGCTTTACTGTGTTTAAAACTTTTGAACCTTAAAGGAGTGTGCCGAGGCGCCTGTTCATTTTTGGTTTTTACACATTGTTCCTGGTTTCTAAAAAAGTTGCTTTTTTGTGCCACATGATGTTTTTCTAAACCAAGACAAAACTTACTGAAATATGTGGAACATATTTAAGCACCGCATTCATGTGTTAAGTACTATTAAATGCAAGACAGAGGCAAATTAGACATGTTTGAATCATGAGGGACATGGAATGCAACTTGCATATGGTGTTGGACAGACAGAAGGGGCAGAATGACGGAGATGTGACTACAGCTTGTGTACAATGTGAAGAGTTGCCGAGACGGACAGAAAGGTGTTATGTGCCTGTTACTTACCATACGTTTCTGTATACTGTCACTAGAAGACCTGATGTGTTTCTAGTAAATACATTTTCATAAATAAATATGCCTGGCAGCACGTACCTGGGCTACTACATCCTTGACAATTCCTAGCCAGTAATAGTGCCTTTGTATATGGTGTGCTGTCTTTTTCTGTCCCAGGTGATGCCCAGCGTCTGTCAGATGGCTTGACAAGAAAATTTGATGCCTCCTCTGGGGATCAGCTACCACTTCTCGTTTTTCTTCCTTTTTTGACCCAACATAGTACAAGCAACCACCTTCAAATAAACACAAGCCAAAATTTAACAGCTGAAAGTATCTGTTAAAACATTGTTTTAAATTCAACAATGTCTTTGGTTACATATTTATGATTATGTTCTTTTGTAAGCCTTCATAAAATGCATGTCATAATTTACATCCCGCCATATCATTACAAAATTCTGTTTCAGCACTTTTTTAACTACCTGTAGTCCAAAATTGCTAGGTGTTTGTCTTTATGGTGTTACCAAACGCATATGCTGCATCCTGTTTGCTACTATATAAGGAAGTCATTGTTACACAGTACAAGGATGCATCCATGACTTCCACGATTCTGTTGTGATTTCCAGTTCATTAACCTGCACAAGTTGCCACCAGGTCACAGAGATGTCATCAATTACAATATAAAAAAAGACGGTTTCCTTATTGGAGGTGACCTGAAGGCACTAACACTTAAACGGTACCATTTGTCACCAGTTACACTGCCCCTCATTACACAATAATCTTTTCTTTGAGGTGACCTGAAGGTACTAACACTTAAATGATACCATTTGTCACCAGTTACACTGACCCTTATTACACAATAATATTTTCTTTTTCTTTCCATAACGGCTCTACAAAGTCTCACATAGTGCTAAATGATTCTACATACAATTCGGAAGTGTCTGCACATGATAAACTCAATAAAGACAAAAGTAAATTACCACAGTTGACCTTACTGGGTTAATCAGCAATACCACAAACACGCAAAGTCCAGATGAGCAGCGTAACGGGATAACTGGACAGGATCTCTCATTAGCCAGCCTTATGGCATCAAGGGATAAAACCCTGACCATAGAGCAGTTGGCCTGAGTTCAATCAGTGGCTCAAAGAGCTGACGGGGAGGATGGGAGTGAGTGTCCACTGCCAGCTCACCCATCCTAGGGAGTGGGTGGGTGGCGGAGGGCAGTTCTGGCTCAACATATGAGCGACACCTAGCAGGAGCAGTAACTGAAACCCCCAGTGGAGCTTCAGCCACACTATCTGACCGGATGCAGACTGCCTCACAGGAGACAGTAAAGTGAAGCCTGGAACACCTGCCAAAAGGAGTTCTTCGGGGGGTGGGGGGGGTGCTGTCCCTCAAAACTGGCAAGCTGCCTCACTCCCTACCACCCATTTCTCACTGGAGACCGGTGGACCTGTTGGTATTCCTGGACAGAAAAAAAATGGTCCAATGGGTTCTTGCCAAGCCCAGGAATATTCAGCTCCCATCCCCCCAAAAAACGGCTGATTGGACATAGGTGGAAGGGTCACTGGGTGAGGTTCTACAGGAAGCAAAAAAGATCTCTGCGTCATGGCTCTAGAGTCTGAGGTTCGGTCCTCACCTCCACTCACTGTCCTTGTTGTTATCCATACACATTGCATTTACTTTTGCCCTTTTAGCTCAAGTTATGGCTGTAAAGGGTTACTAAGAGAGCAGATTACGTACCCATTAACAAATAAATAAATTAAGTGAAATGTGTTTGGTTTCTAAATTAACAGACACAGAATAAATGCAGATGAAGTTGGTTTCTAAACTTCAATGGGCTGCCAGGCTAGAAACTCCTTGTCACCACCTCTCACAAGACAGTTAAGATAAGCAATTTCTTAAACTAATTTGTTAATACAGTTTTCACAGGTATAAAAGTCATCTTAAATTGTTCTTAGCTGTAACCCATCTTTAGAGATATTTCTTGCACATCAGATGCTTACTGTAATACTGCAGCTATCTAAATATATTTCTGTACTGGCATTTTCAACCACACATACCCAAATCTCCACAGATGAAAAGTGTTTAAATGTGCAAAGGTTGTGATGCCCGTGCCCTGGCCCAGCAATCAAGGAGCCTCAATCCTCACCATTGACACCAGAAAGGGCATCTCCTAGAAGAGGAAAGGATAACTAATACACACAGTAAAGTACAATTAAGTGCACACAGAGATCACAGTCAGTCTGGAGCTGGTTGCTCCCTTGCTCATCAGATCCCCAATAAGACTCCCCACCGGTACAGCTATAGGGTCCAGATCTCAGCCTAGCTGGCAAGCTAACCTCCAGTACCCTCTCTGTCTAGCCAGTGCTTCATGTCCCTGCCCAGGTAGCTGACACACACCCACACTTTGAGATAAGTATTTATACAACTTCACAGACACTCCTGGGAAAGGCTGACACAGATTCTCTAGCTGTGCCCCCTTACCCAGACTATACGGTAGTAATTTCTGCCACCACCAGCTAATATTATAATCTACTAAAAAGCCCCTAAAAGGGTGTCCAATTATTACTGTGCAATATTATTATCCAGTTGGTAATGTGACTATTCAGTCTAAGGCTTATTTTAGAGTGGCCTATTACAATGAACTCTATAAATATGCAATGTACTCTTGAGCCTACTTCTCTATACAAACCAGCTACAGGTAAAGGTTTTTAAAATATTTAATAATAAATAATTAAAACACAAGACAATACTACTACACCACAGAGATATCTAAGAGTTCAGAGATCACACAGAGACTTAAAACAATACAGTAGGACAGGCCTGATGTCAAAGAAAAACACTTAATCTAACTTTATAGTCTTTAGCTATTCTTAAGAGAAATCACAGTACTGTAATCCTGCTTACAGCACACAGTGCTGGGTTAGATGTCCAAGATCAAAATGCTTACAGTCTATCACTGAATAATAGTTTTTAAACACTAACCAACAGCTCTGCTGAGGCCCTCCCAAATTACATCATTTTGACACTTAGGTTTTCTCAGGTCACAAACTGCATTATTTAGCAAGCTAACACCTAATTAGGAAACTACAACAATACAATGCATTTCACATGTACACTCTAGCAGAAACCAGAGCAATAAAGCACATTCCACGTGTAAATTCTGGCCCTTAACTTTAACCTTAAAACAATGGGCATGAAACCTTCATCCAGACCCACTGGAACCGACTTGTAAAACATTAAAGAGATTCACAATATCTTTCCAACTTCAAAAGACACATTTGAAATGCTTGGCTTGGTTTTCCTTACAGCAGATGGCAATGTTGCAACAATCTTGAAGTTCACATTTTACAGTGTTTTCTTTCATTTAAAAACGCAAGCCTGTATTTTACATTTAGTTATACAGTTGATAGAATTATGTATCAAATTCTATTTGACTAGGCTGGCAGCCTTCGTCCATCTTCCTCCAATCTTCACAAAGATAACCATTCGACTCTATATGTAATGCACAACTATGCATGTACAGACATATAGCTACACATACCGTCTATCAAACAGTATTTTTTTTCAACAGTTCCCTTTGTTCTTTTCATGTGATAAACATATAGGTTATATTTCTGATTTGCACTTATTGCACTGTTACATAAATTGCTCATTTCCTGCCATCCCTTAACTCTCTCTTGTCCTTCTGAATATCATTCTGCATCATGTTCTGTTCCCACAAATTCCACTTTATGTAATTTGCTCCTTCCCATTTCTAAACATCCCACCTCCAGTCATACCTCTCAACCTCTGACAGCAAGAAATCTGGACAAAGCCATAGGACAAAGGCCCAAAAGTAGGGACAGTTTTTAAATGTTGCTCTTAGAAAGCTGATAGGTTAACAGCTTTTGATTAGCACGAATTTTGTGAAGGGTGTGAAGTCTGAAACTCAAATGTATGTCATTATTTTCTAACTTCAGCCTTCAATGATTTACAATTGATTTGCCAGAAAACCACAATTTTTTGAAAAACTGACCAAAAATACAAAGCAAAAATCTGGACATTCTGTGAAAATCTGTAGAACTGAGAAGTATGCATCAAGTTCTTTTATATCCTTTACAATATAATGTAATTCACTGTAATCCACTTAAAATGGCATACATTTTGCTTTCTAGTTTGTAATAATTGCCTTTTTTGACAGCCAACAACATTAAACTTAGTACAAACTTACTACTTCAAGGCAATTCAGTTTCAATATGCCCAGCTCTAAAGAATCATTTACTTGACTGCAACTATTTATTCACATACCACTTACATCAAAGTATCCTGTATGATTTCTTTAAGCATTATTAGCCACCACTGCCTGTCCATCACCCCCTCCTGACGAATCAGCCATCCCGTCTCCATCACTGGGGTGAGGGTTAAGAAGAAGGGCCATCACTTAGACAGCAATTACGGATAGTTTAATGGATTTCTTCTTAGCTCTATGGTCCCCACGAATGACTGGCTTATGGAACCAGAGGGAGTTATCCATACTGGCTGTCCCTCACTTACACAAAGGACGTTGCCAATAAGCATCACTGCTACCTTGCCTGAGGCATGGGAAGTGTTTTTCCCAGTATGAATCACACTTCCCTATGTGCTCCTGAGTGTTAACTTTTCCTGATTACCATACCAATTACATCTTTGAATTTGTGAGTCCCTTGTTTTCTTTATCAATAGCTCTAAATATAAAGCAAATAAGAGAGGTGAAAGAGGACACTCCTGTCTGGTTTCTCAATATAAAAAACAGTTTGTTGGAGAGGAAACTTTCCACCTTAATTATGACCTCCAATCCTTCAAATGTCCATCTAATTAACCTATTATTCTAGCAAGGAAGGCACTCTACTCATAAAACCTCATTGATTCTATCAAAAGCCTTTTCTGCATCAAGGCCCACAAACAATAGCACCATTTTGTTACACCCTGCTTCCTTCTGGATTTTTACACTTCTGTTAATTAATCCATATCTATCGATTTTGGCAAGACATTTTCCATTCTCTTAGCTGGTATAGACATGAACACTTTATAATGACGGTTTAAAATTGAAATGGGTCTAAAAGAAGCTGGGTCTACAGGGTCTTTTTCCTCTTTGGGTATTACAACCACCACAGCTTTCTTGCAAGATGCTGGTATGTCCCCCTTTTGAAATATTGTGAAATAAAACCTTCCAGATCTTTAACAATTTCTTCCCTTCCAACTTCCAATCCTCCAGAGGAATACAGTCTGTTCCTGTGGACTTCCATGTTGATTGCTTATATGTCACCATTTCTATCTCATCTCCTCCTATCTTAGCTAGTAATTGTTGAGAGTCATCTGCATCTAACGTTGGTATAACTAAACTGTTCATAAATATTTACATTCGTGCCTGTTTATGGTTTCCACATTCATCTGTTTTGCATAAATGTTCATATCATTTTCAAAATATCTGTAATATCTCTACAAGATCTCTGGTTATTTTTGTCAGTGGCTCTCAAAGTTTGGTAATAACTCTTTTTACTTTTTGTTGTCTAAGTCAGAGTCATCAGAAAAACAGTTCCTTAACAACAACCTTTCCAGAAGCATCAACTTACCTTCCGTTATTCTCTCTTGAGGACTCAGCCATTACTCTTCTGCCTGCATTCTGGAATCCCCATTATTCTGGAATACTGCGACCTTTGTAACCCCCTCTAAATAATCCTTATTACTTTTTTCCCCAAAGATATCTCTCTCTCTCTCTCTTATTTCTACCATGGAGCTTAACTCCATCTTCATTTTGCCCCACTTGCTAGCTATCCCTTTTGAAGATACTTCTACCTTCCCTAATAACTCTCATATCACTTCCACTACTCATCCTTAAATTACTCTCTTTATAATCGATAATTAGTCTCATTTTTACTTCATTAACCCACATCTTTATCTTGGTTTTTTATTGGTGCATGGTCTGCAGTGGCAAAGTGTACCTTGGGTCCTGGTCGATTTTCAAGCCATGCCCCCCCCCCCCCCCCCCACACACACACACACACAATTTTTTTGTACCATGCATAAATGCACATGTTATTCTGGACTTACTTTTCTGATCACTTTAAATGTATACTTACCTAAGAGACTGTTTTCAATTATATTTACTGTTGAATGTATATCTGTTTTTCATTTAAGTAGTCTTCAACACTTTTCCAGCAAGAAATGAAACAAAATTTATCAGTAATAACAAGATTGCCCATCTGAAAACATTTTGAACATAAAAGACCACTCAAACTGCTGGCACTATAATCCAGCAAAATCCATACCTCTAAATGACAGTCTCATGACTGTGTACACCTCACACATCCAACTGGGACAAAAAAACAGCCACAGTTAAGTACACAGTAGTTCTGCAAAGTCAAACTAATTACTATTCAACTTTATCACAACAGCAGGGTTAGTCACCCTCATCCGCAGCCAGCCTCTATACCCAGCAATTACAGTCCCATTGTTGATTGTGTACCCCTTAAATGTCTGATTATGGTAAAATAAATAAATACTGACAAAATAAAGCATTTCAAATGTGTTTTTCATAAGCACTCAATAGCCCCAACATTTCAACTTCTGTCATACAAGTGCACATTATTCTTGAAAAGGCAGACTGTTTAAACTGAACAAACTACAAGAGGCAAGTAACTGTCATCCACAGACAACATCCCCCCCACTGAAACTACACTGCGGTGTACACTTCATCTGACTGTGATATGAAATCTTACCTCTCAGATGGGATACAGGATTTGAATTTTGAATTGCCAAGATATAGTAAAGCCTTGTTAAGTTTAATTTTGGTGGCTGCTAAAAAAGTATTTACTGGAAAATGTAAATTAAAGTCTAAACAAACAGTATTTGAAGTACTGAATATTGAAACAGAGATAAAAGAACTGGAAGTGAGAGCTTTAGAAACAGCATGAGCAACTTATGTAGAAAAAACGTAAACTGTAGAAACAAGGCATGCAGAAAATGTTTTGGAGAAGGAATGAAGTTTAAGGGAAGACAGGAATTGACCAATGTATGTAATGTTGGATTGATTATATTGTACAGAAGAATATGTGTGATGTATAATGTTTGCAACTGTAAATATGCTAGTATGGTTTGTTTTCTTTTATATATAAATGTAAGTTTGCCTATGTCACAAGCGATAATTCAATAAAAGTGTTGAAAAAAAGAAATAAAACCTGCCAAGCTCTTAGAATGGTCAGGGACATAGCCAAAAATAATGAGGAACAAAGGGCTGAAAATCAGGGACAGATTGTACATATTGCTGCTGTATATTTCTCAGCAAAGTTTCCTAGTGATTTACTTTCATAAATGAGAAGGCAAATGGGTGTACAGGGTAGTCAGAAAGGGTAACGGCAAGCACAGGGGCAAACAGGATGGCAAGGGTAAGGGAAAACTGGAATGGAGAGTGAGGAAGCAAGGATATATTTTTGTCTGAAAAATGCATTTTTCCCCCTAGAGGGGTAGAGGGGTGAGGTAGTAAGAGGAAGGTCTGGCAGGCAGGAGGATGTTTGGATTGTAAGATGGCAGAAATTGTATACAGCCCCATAACAGTAGCTTTAGATGGAATATAATGGCATGCTGGCCAATTCTTCCTCCCCTGACAATAACCCCTTAGTGCCATAAATCTACCATTATCATCTTTGCTTTTATTCTGGCACTACTGGAGACCCCCTACCCATCAGTAATAGTATTCAGAGACCCTCTACCCATCTGTAATAGTACTCAGAGACCCTCTACCCATCAATAATAGTAATCAGATACCCTCTATCCATCAGTAATATTACTTGGAGACACTCTACCCATCAGTAACAGTACTCAGAGACCCCCCCACCCATCAATAATAGTACTTGGAGACACTCTACCCATCAGTAACAGTAATCAGAGACGCCCTACCCATCAGAGACCCTCTACCCATCAGTAATAGTACTCAGAGACCCCTACCCATCAGTAATAGTACTTAGAGACCCTCTACCCATCTGTAATAGTAATCAGAGACCCCCTACTCATCAGTAATATTACTCAGAGACCCTCTACTCATCAGTATTACTCAGAGACCCTCTACCCATCAGTAATAGTAATCAGAGACCCTCTACCCATCCGTAATAGTAATCAGAGACCCCCTACCCATCAATAATAGCACTTGGAGACACTCTACCCATCAGTAATAGTACTCAGAGACCCCCTACCCATCAGTAATAGTACTCGGAGACACTCTGCCCATCAGTAACAGTACTCAGAGACCCTCCTCCCATCAGTAATAGTACTTGGAGACACTCTACCCATCAGTAATAGTAATCAGAGACCCCCTACCCATCAGAGACCCTCTACCCATCCGTAATAGTACTCAGAGACCCCTACCCATCAGTAATAGTACTCAGAGACCCCTACCCATCAGTAATAGCACTTAGAGACCCTCTACCCATCAGTAATAGTAATCAGAGACCCCCTAACCATCAGAGACCCTCTACCCATCAGTAATAGTACTCAGAGACCCCTACCCATCAGTAATATTACTCAGAGACCCTCTACTCATCAGTATTATTCAGAGACCCTCTACCCATCAGTAATAGTAATCAGAGACCCCCTACCCATCAGTAATATTACTCAGAGACCCTCTACCCATCAGTAATAGTAATCAGAGACCCCCTATCCATCAATAATAGCACTTGGAGACCCTCTACCCATCAGTAATAGTAATCAGAGACCCCCTACCCATCAGTAATATTACTCAGAGACCCTCTACCCATCAGTAATAGTAATCAGAGACCCCCTACCCATCAATAATAGCATTTGGAGACCCTCTACCCATCAGTAATAGTAATCAGAGACCCCCTACCCATCAGTAATATTACTCAGAGACCCTCTACCATCAGTAATAGTAATCAGAGACCCCCTACCCATCAATAATAGCACTTGGAGACACTCTACCCATCAGTAATAGCACTCGGAGACACTCTACCCATCAGTAATATTACTCAGAGACCCTCTACCCATCAGTAATAGTAATCAGAGACCCTCTACCCATCAGTAATAGTAATCAGAGACCCCCTACCCATCAATAATAGCACTGGGAGACACTCTACCCATCAGTAATAGTACTCAGAGACACTCTACCCATCAGTAATAGTACTCAGAGACCCCCCCACCCATCAATAATAGTGAAATGAAAAAAGGGACCACCAACCAGGAATGAACACGAACCAAAAAAGAATCCAAAAACAGTTTATTCCACAAACGCTAGTACTGTTACAACACGTTTTCGTCATCAACTTCCTCAGTGAATGAAAAGCAACCACTAAACAACGCTATATATATACAAACCTACTAACATCAATTAAATCAATAAATCAATTCTTAAAAACAATTAATCAATTAGTTAATTATTCTAAAATAAACATTTTCACAAAGTAAAACTCATACATTTAATAATTTAATTAAAACCACATCTAATATTCACATCAATTTTAAATTCATCCAAAACTTTTATTAAATAACAAATGAAATAAAAAATAAAAACATTTGATTCAATCTTTTAACTTGTAATATAATGTGTATGTCTCCACCAAGTGGTGAAACTAAATATGGCATTTAAATTAAATAGTTGTAAAAAGGATTTGTAAAAAGTGTATGCACATAATCTGTATAAAAGCTTATAAAATTGAATTTAAGTAATTATTTTAAATGAATGTTTACACTACATCCTGTGTGTATTAAATTGATGAAACAACTATAGAAGTTAAAGTTTGGCAGATCTAATTTTAAGTATAGGTGCAAGAGATTCCATTTCATTAAGCCCCGGAGGTCTACTAGAATCCAACACAAGTTGCCAATAAAGCTCCCTATACTCAACAAGTGTTTCCCACATACCACCCCTTGGACTCATCGCAACCACTTCCAAGATAAAAAATTGAAAGCCAGATGTTTTGCAAGTGGTGGTGTGCTTGTATAGTGCATTTTTCTCATTTTTTGTTCTTATTTCATATAGATGCTCGTAGATCCTCTGCTTTAACTTCCTTTCGCTTTTCCCAATATAAAATGATTCACATACCTTGCAAGTTGCTATGTAGACAATTCCTTTGGTGTTACAGTTAGCATAAGTGTTCAACATTAATTTCCTTTTCCTAGAATTTAAATAAATAAAGTCTTCTGTTGATAAAAATGTACAATAATTACAACACCCACATTTGTATAAACCCTTCTTCTCTTTTTTACCACTCAATATATTACCTTGATCTGAGCCCCTCTCTAATATATTTTTAATGGTGTTGCCTTTTCTATATATGTAAACCAGTTCTTTTTCAAAAATATACTTCAAGTCTGAAATTTTCGAAAAGTTGTTCCATTCCTTGTCAAAGATTTTCTTGATGCCTCTAGAATTACCATCGTACGTTGTAATCAAACTAGATGTGTAATCTTCTTTTGGTTTGGTTACTTCTTTTGTTCCGTCCAAGATTTGAGTTTTACTTAAAATAGGGGCAAATCTATCATTTCTGTTTTTACACACTTCTTCTGAAATTTTATCAAAAAATTCCCCTGGATATCCTCTGTTTAAAAACAGTTCTCTGAGTGTTCTTACCTCACTTGTAAACACCTCATCTTCAGAGGTCATCCTGCTTAACCGTACTAACTGTCCCTTTACCACACCTTTTTTCTGATGTGGTGGATGGGAACTAGTATAGTACAAGTAAGAGTTAGAAAAATGCACTATACAAGCACACCACCACTTGCAAAACATCTGGCTTTCAATTTTTTATCTTGGAAGTGGTTGCGATGAGTCCAAGGGGTGGTATGTGGGAAACACTTGTTGAGTATAGGGAGCTTTATTGGCAACTTGTGTTGGATTCTAGTAGACCTCCGGGGCTTAATGAAATGGAATCTCTTGCACCTATACTTAAAATTAGATCTGCCAAACTTTAACTTCTATAGTTGATTCATCAATTTAATACACACAGGATGTAGTGTAAACATTCATTTAAAATAATTACTTAAATTCAATTTTATAAGCTTTTATACAGATTATGTGCATACACTTTTTACAAATCCTTTTTACAACTATTTAATTTAAATGCCATATTTAGTTTCACCACTTGGTGGAGACATACACATTATATTACAAGTTAAAAGATTGAATCAAATGTTTTTATTTTTTATTTCATTTGTTATTTAATAAAAGTTTTGGATGAATTTAAAATTGATGTGAATATTAGATGTGGTTTTAATTAAATTATTAAATGTATGAGTTTTACTTTGTGAAAATGTTTATTTTAGAATAATTAACTAATTGATTAATTGTTTTTAAGAATTGATTTATTGATTTAATTGATGTTAGTAGGTTTGTATATATATAGTGTTGTTTAGTGGTTGCTTTTCATTCACTGAGGAAGTTGATGATGAAAACGTGTTGTAACAGTACTAGCGTTTGTGGAATAAACTGTTTTTGGATTCTTTTTTGGTTCGTGTTCATTCCTGGTTGGTGATGCCTTTTTTCGTTTCTTTGTTGTTTTTGCACCATTGGTCCCTGCTTTTGGCCATCAATAATAGTACTTGGAGACACTCTACCCATCAGTAATACTAATCAGAGACCCTATACCCATCAGTAATAGTACTCCGAGACCCCCCACCCATCAATATTAGTACTTGGAGACACTCTACCCATCAGTAATAGTAATCAGAGACCCCCTACCCATCAGAGACCCTCTACCCATCAGTAATAGTACTCAGAGACCCCCCCACCCATCAGTAATAGTACTCTCCTTTTCTTTTGTACCTGATATTCTGCTGAAAGTCCACCTGAAATCCTTTCTTTATCAAATTTGTATCCTCATTTCTATCCAAATGCATCTCTTGCAACACTGCTATTTATGCCCTATACTTCTTAATGTAATTCAATTTACTTCACTTTTTATCTATACCTATAATGCCATTTACATTCCACTGTAATATAGACAGGGTAACCATTATGAAAGAAAGTTATTACTTCCACCTGTTATACGAGACTGTTCTCTTGGAAGTACTTTTGCACCTTTTAGCTCACACGCAGACAGTGATATCTGACAGGCTAATCTCTTATGTATTTATTTATTTACATCGTTTGGCTGGGAAAATTCAAAAGTACAAAAAAAAATTTTCAGCTGAGGCCCAGGGAGAAAAATTCTACACAAAAATAAACAAAGTTACATATTAACACAAAAACTAAAACTCACATAGGATAAAAATTGCAATACAGAGCCATAGGCTTAAACAAAAGTTTCAGTAAAAGTACATAAGCAGAGCTCACATCCTGTGATATTGTGCTGAACCTACACTGACATACACTAGCTAAGAATAACTTACAAAACAAGATAGTAGTCAGTATCTGCGAGTAATAAAACTGGGTTCTTTGACTTGATCCCAAATATCAATCTGAAATGGAAAGACAGAAAGTGCTGCAGATTTATATGGTTAACTGAGACAGAGTACAGCAACTGATTAGTATCATTTCTCACTTCTGAAAATGTATCTAGGCTAGGCTTGCATTTTGAAACAATCTGAATATCACAAGGCAGAAAACTGCCTACAGCAGCATCAGAATGCAGTGAAACAGTAATTAAACAGTAGTTTTCCTGCTTCTGATTAAGGTATTAGCCTGGGGCTGAGAAGCAGCATAGCCAGGACTTATTTAAGTATTGTTGGAGTTGATTTTTTGGAAACTTTAGTGGTAGAAAGTTCAAAAGTTTGGAAACGTAACAGGGACAGAGTTTCTCACCAGCAGTATTATTAGCTATGGTAGTAAATAAAACTGATTTATTTTGAGAGTACAGTTCCTTGGCTGGGGAATACTATTTTATGGTGTTCTGTAATAAAGGACAGTTTTCTGGTTTACATATTAGGTTGTGGACATGTAGCTGCAAGCAGGTTAGATACTGTGAGAGCTGAAGACACTATAATTGTTTTTAGACCACACGGTACTGACTTTTTGTGGTTAGCAAAGCTAAACATTTTGCTGCAACAGCTGTCTAGTTTCATTTTTTTTTTTGTGTGCAATGAAGGTTAGTCAGGATGGGGGAAGCCAAAAGGAAAGACGGTAGTAAGCAGTTTCATGAAATGTTTTTTTTCTAGTGCCATTGGTGAGATAATAATTACTTCTGTATAATAAATCGAGTTTCTGGTGAATTTTTCTAACAGCTTGGAGAATGTGAAGACCACATTTTAGGGGGTTCATCTACTTTGACTCCCAGTAGCTTTGATTGTAGTACTATTGCTATTCTGATGTTATTTTTGGAGAGCATTTTAAAAGGTTATTTTTTGTCTCACATGTTTTGGGTGCAGAGTATTACTTTTGCTTTTTTTTTGGGGGGGGGGGTTAAACGAAGGTGAGATTTCTTAGCTGTGTTCCAATGGATGAGAAGTAGTCCTGGGTGAGGTCATTAAGTTCTGAGACGGTTGGGACTAAGTAAATGAGGGTGGAGTCATCTGCATATTATATTATGGTTGTTGGCCTGCAGGTTGTGTGAAGTTTATTGATAAAGATATTCAATAAGAGGAAACCAAGTACTGAACCCTGTGAAACTCCAGTGGAAACAGGTAGGAAGGGTGAAAGTCTTGCAGCCATTTTACTACCTGCTGTCAAGTTTGTGATACACCTATGGAAGTATGACGGGACTGAGTAGGACAGGTTACGTTCAGTTTGTGATATAGCTATGGAACTATTACAGGACTGAGTAGGACAGGTTACATTCAGTTTGTGATACATCCATGGAACTATGACAGGACTGAGTAGGACAGGTTACGTTCAGTTTGTGATATAGCTATGGAACTATGACGGGACAGAGTAGGACAGGTTACGTTCGGTTTGTGATATAACTATGGAACTATGATGTGACTGAGTAGGACAGGTTACATTCAGTTTATGATATAGCTATGGATCTATTACAGGACTGAGTAAGACGGGTTACGTTCAGTTTGTGATATAGCTATGGAACTATGACGGGACTAAGTAGGACAGTTTACGTTCAGTTTGTGATATAGCTATGGAACTATGATGGGACTGAGTAGGACAGGTTACGTTCAGTTTGTGATACAGCTATGGAACTATGATGGGACTGAGTAGGACAGGTTACGTTCAGTTTGTGATATAGCTATGGAACTATGATGGGAATGAGTAGGACAGGTTACGTTCAGTTTGTGTTATAGCTACGGAACTATGATGGGCTGAGTAGGACAGGTTACGTTCAGTTTGTGATATAAGTATGGAACTATGATGGGACTGAGTAGGACAGGTTACGTTCAGTTTGTGATATAGCTATGGAACTATGACAGGACTGAGTAGGACAGGTTACGTTCAGTTTGTGATACAGCTATGGAACTATTACAGGACAGAGTAGGACAGGTTACGTTCAGTTTGTGATATAGCTATGGAACTATGACGGGACTGAGTAGGACAGGTTACATTCAGTTGGTGATATAGCTTTGGATCTATTACAGGACTGAGTAAGACAGGTTATGTTCAGTTTGTGATATAGCTATGGAACTATGACAGGACTGAGTAGGACAGGTTACGTTCAGTTTGTGATATAGCTATGGAACTATGATGGGACTGAGTAGGACAGGTTACGTTCAGTTTGTGATACAGCTATGGAACTATGACAGGACTGAGTAGGACAGGTTACATTCAGTTTGTGATATAGCTATGGAACTATGACAGGACAGAGTAGGACAGGTTACATTCAGTTTGTGATATAGCTAAGGAACTATGACAGGACTCAGTAGGACAGGTTACATTCAGTTTGTGATATAGCTATGGAACTATGACAGGACTGAGTAGGACAGGTTACGTTCAGTTCACACTTCTAAAAACTAGTGTGGTCTCCTTTAAGGCCCCTGAGCCAGTGGTAAACATTACTCAAACCGCTGAATCACTTACAAATGCCTTCTACCAGCACCTACAGGACTGCATGGATCAGGCAATCCCAAACAAAACTAAGACTCTCTGTACCAAAGGCAAGCGTCCAGTCTGGTGGACCCCAGCCATAAACAAGCTCTACAACAAAAGGAGGAAGCTACTACAAGATAGAGCAAAATCCTTGAAAGGTAAGACACCTTTGATCATTATAAGTAAAAAACTAAGAGCTCTCATAAAATCATCCAAGGCAAATTTTGAGAGAAAAATCGCCAAGGACTCTATAAGGCCTTCTTTAGCTATGTTAGAAACCTAGGAGGAAACTCCCAGATATGCTCAGAATTAGTTCAAAATGATGTGAAAATTACTGAACCTACACACATTGCCAACATACTGGCTGACAGGTTCAGTGCAAACTTCCCCTCCCCAAAGGAGAGATATCTATTCCAGAGGATTGTAGCCCCCAAACATCTCCAACGCCCAGGTGAGAACTGCCCTCACTAAGGCAAAAAACACAGCATCCATGGGACCGGATGGTGTCCCCGGCTGTGTGCTTCATGATCTTAATGAGGAATTAAACCCACAGTTAGGACAGCTGTTTAATCTTAGCCTCACCTCAGGATACGTACCCAAGGAGTGGCGCACGGCGACTGTGGTCCCACTTCATAAGGGCGGTGCCTCCACAGACCCTGGAAATTACCACCCCATTAGCTTGACAAGCCTTATCTGCAAAGCCATGGAGAGGATCATAATGGAACTCATAAATAAAGACATAGGGAACTTGCAGACTTTGGATCCAACTCAGTTTGGCTTTGTCAAAGGCAGATCCTGCCTCTTAAACTTGGTTGACTTTTTCGAGACAGTCACTAAGGCCATTGATGAGGGAAAGGCAGTTCATACAGCCTACCTCGACCTGGCAAAGGCCTTCGACACAATACCCCACTCAGGTATCATCGAAAAACTCATCAGCTTGAATGTAAACCCATACATCACAAGATGGGTTGCAAACTGGCTAAGTGACAGAACCCACAGGGTCAGAGTTGCTGGAGCCATGTCAGACTCAAAGCCTGTCACAAGTGGTGTCCCACAGGGCTCAGTCCTGGGTCCACTCTTGTTCGGCATCTACTTTTCTGAAGTACAAGCAAACACAGGAGGGTTATGGCTGACAAAGTTTGCAGATGACTGCAAACTGGGCCATAGTCGAAAACACATCTGACACAGATATCCTCCAGAAGGGCCTCACAGAAACGGATAACTGGTGCCAGAGCCATGGCCTGAAGTTAAACGCCAAAAAATGCATAGTCATACCCTTTGGGAAAAACAAGGTTACCCCTAGCTACCATATAGGTGGCAATCCACTGAGCACAGAAAAAGTCATCAGAGATCTGGGGACCCAGGTTGACTGTAGCCTTTCGTTTGACACTCATGTTGCTAAAGTAGTTAGGAAAACCTTCTATATCACCCACCTGATCATGAAGGGATTCACATCTAGATCAAGGGAGGTCATCGTCCCCTGTACTCATCACTTATTAGACCTATGATTGAGTACAATGCCCGTTCGAATGTATCTGACCAGACACCTGCTGCAGCTTGAAAGGCCCCAAAAGTTCCTCACCAAAAGGATAAAGGGTCTCAAAAATATGTCTTATGCTGCCCGACTGAAAGAACTCCAGCTCTATTCAGTCTCATACCGCTTGCTCAGAGGTGACCTGTGCCTGACATATAAGGCCATGTCAAACCCAGATTTGATGAATATGCTTCACCTCAAAAAATCTAGATCCCTCAGAACCACAAGGGGGGAGACTTAAACCTTGACACGGTTATAAATAGAACGTGCTGGAGGGACAGATTCATCACCCAGAGACTCCCTATGCTGTGGAACAAAATCCCGGTACATGTGAGGCAGAGCACCTCTCTGGCCTTGTTCAAGAGGAATCTTGACCAATGGATGGGAGATTGCAGATATACCCCAGGGATTACTTTAGTGTCACTGCTTGACAGAGGCACAGCAAAATGATAGGCATAGTTTTATTCAAACTAAAGGGGTGGCGAAAGCCAAATAACTATGGGCTAGGCTTATAAATGCCCTTGGGCAGATAGCCTAGTATGAACCTATGAACCTATGAACCTATGAACCTATGGAACTATGATGGGACTGAGTAGGACAGGTTACGTTCAGTTTGTGATACAGCTATGGAACTATGACGGGACTGAGTAGGACAGATTACGTTCAGTTTGTGATATAGCTATTGAACTATGATAGGACTGAGTAGGACAGGTTATGTTCAGTTTGTGATATTGCTATGGAACTATTACAGGACTGAGTAGGACAGGTTATGTTCAGTTTGTGATATAGCTATGGAACTATGACGGGACTGAGTAGGACAGGTTACGTTCAGTATGTGATACAGCTATGGAACTATGACTGGACTGAGCAGGAAATGTTACGTTCAGTTTGTGATGCACGTAAGGAACTATGACAGGACTGAGTAGGACAGGTTATGTTCAGTTTGTGATACAGTTATGGAACTATGACGGTACTGAGTAGGACAGGTTACATTCAGTTTGTGATATAGCTATGGGATCTATTACAGGACTGAGTAGGACAGGTTATGTTCAGTTTGTGATATAGCTATGGAACTATGATGGGACTGAGTAGGACAGGTTACGTTCAGTTTATGATATAGCTATGGAACTATGATGGGACTGAGTAGGACAGGTTACGTTCTGTTTGTGATATAGCTATGGAACTATGATGGGACTGAGTAGGACAGGTTACATTCAGTTTGTGATATAGCTATGGAACTATGATGGGAATGAGTAAGACAGGTTACATTCAGTTTGTGATATAGTTATGGAACTATTACAGGACTGAATAGGACACGTTACGTTCAGTTTGTGATATAGCTATGGAATTATGATGGGACTGAGTAGGACAGGTTATGTTCAGTTTGTGATACAGCTATGGAACTATGACTGGACTGAGTAGGAAAAGTTACGTTCAGTTTGTGATGCACGTAAGGAACTATGACAGGACTGAGTAGGACAGGTTACATTCAGTTTGTGATACAGTTATGGAACTATGACGGTACTGAGTAGGACAGGTTACGTTCAGTTTGTGATATAGCTATGGATCTATTACAGGACTGAGTAGGACAGGTTATGTTCAGTTTGTGATATAGCTATGGAACTATGATGGGACTGAGTAGGACTGGTTACGTTCAGTTTATGATATAGCTATGGAACTATGATGGGACTGAGTAGGACAGGTTACGTTCTGTTTGTGATATAGCTATGGAACTATGATGGGACTGAGTAGGACAGGTTACATTCAGTTTGTGATATAGCTATGGAACTATGATGGGACTGAGTAGGTCAGGTTACATTCAGTTTGTGATATAGCTATGAAACTATTACAGGACTGAGTAGGACACGTTACGTTCAGTTTGTGATATAGCTATGGAATTATGATGGGACTGAGTAGGACAGGTTACGTTCAGTTTGTGATACAGCTATGAAACTATGACTGGACTGAGCAGGAAAAGTTACGTTCAGTTTGTGATGCACGTAAGGAACTATGACAGGACTGAGTAGGACAGGTTACATTCAGTTTGTGATACAGTTATGGAACTATGACGGTACTGAGTAGGACAGGTTACGTTCAGTTTGTGATATAGCTATGGATCTATTACAGGACTGAGTAGGACAGGTTACGTTCAGTTTGCAATATAGCTAGGGAATTATGATGGGACTGAGTAGGACAGGTTACATTCAGTTTATGATATAGCTATGGAACTATGATGGGACTGGGTAGGACAGGTTACGTTCTGTTTGTGATATAGCTATGGAACTATGATGGGACTGAGTAGGACAGGTTACCTTCAGTTTGTGATATAGCTATGGAACTATGATGGGACTGAGTAGGACAGGTTACATTCAGTTTGCGATATAGCTATGGATCTATTACAGGACTGAGTAGGACAGGTTACGTTCAGTTTGTGATATAGCTATGGAACTATGATGGGACTGAGTAGGACAGGTTACGTTCAGTTTATGATATAGCTATGGAACTATGATGGGACTGAGTACACACAAAATAACTGCAACATATGCTAGCTCCCCAAATTGCCTACAATTTATATATACGAACACTGAGATAGCACGACATTGGGGAAAAGGGTGAAAAACCTTGTCCTCACTATACTGTGATTCTGTGCTTCAATGTTCTGATATCCACCTTATAGCGCTCGATAGTCAGACAGTTCAATATTCTAAATGTATCCCAAGGGAAGTATATGACACTAAGTGGCTAAAATTTCTTATGTGGTTTATGTTCTCTGTGGAACTGAGAATGGCAGTTGTGGTACCATGGGAAAAAAAAAAGTGTTTTTTTTTTTTTTTTAACAGCTTTATTAAATTATCACTTAAGACACAGGCAAACACACCTCAATAGAAAAAAAACAGACCATTTTAACATTTTTCCATTTAAATACAATATACATTACATATATTTTCTTTGCTACTATCATCAGTACAATATTACAAAAAAATTGCTGAATTCTTGCCTTCCCTTAAACCTCACTTCCCCTCTTCCTGAACATTATTCTGCATGCAGTGTTCGCACAATTTCCATTTATTTCACTGTAGTTTCCTCCTTCCCTTTTCTAAACATCCCTTTTCCAGTTATTTTATCTCTTTTATAATATTCAATACCTCAGATACAGTTGATGTAGACTTTGATTTCCATATTCTAGTAAATGTTGTTTTTGGCAGCCAAGTCGGCCATAGAGGTGCAGCAGTTAGTGTTGTCGCCTCACAGCAAGAGGTCCTCTGGTTCGATTCTCGGCTGGAGTGCCTTCTGTGCGAAGTCTGCATGTGCTCTCTGCAGTCCAGTGAGTTTCAAAGACACACATTAGGTGTGTGTGTGTTTTCTGTGAAAGCTGGATCCCGGGCTGGCAACTCAACACCGTAAAAACTCCACTGCCACTCAGTCTGCGGACTGGTGATCCGCTATGGTGACCTCTTATGGGAGAAGACAAAAGACACTTATTTTTGCTTTTTTGGCAGGCAACACTGTTAAACTCAATAAGACCTTACAATGTCTAGGCAATTCAGATCCTGTATCCCAGCTAAGAAGAATCATTTCTTTACTTAAAGCCATTTGCTCACCCAATATATCTGACACAGTACTCTGTAGGGAATATTTAAAATGTGCCAACTCATTACACTCTCAGAACATATCTTCTCAGTTACCTCTCTCTTCTCCATCACACCTCCAACATTTGCCATCTACCCGAGGAAAAAATTCTTTGAAGTCTGCTTGGGGTATATAGAAATAGCTATGCAAACACTTCCGACCAAAGATCCTAAACCTTCTGGACATGGCTGCATACTTGGGAGCCATACATATGCCTTCCCATTTTTTTCTTGTAAACTGGTTTTCCAGTCTCTCTTCCAATCTTTTCTAACCTGCTCCAATTGATTCTTATAGTTATCATGCAGGACGTTATATGCCCTACTAATTATCCCTTTGTTTAACAGCTGCTTCTGTTCTACATTCAAGTACAAACTCTACCAGAGCAGGTCTTTCACTTAAAGCTGCCCTACCCCTTTCTCTTTACCTACTCTTAAAATCAAGCCCTGGTGCAGAAGGCAGTTTCAAACCCGCAATCCAAATTTCTTCTTGGCTTCATACCACTCTTTTAACTTTCCTACTTGAGGCATTTACTCCCAATCTCTGGCATTTACTCCCAATCTCTGGCATTTACTCCCAATCTCTGGCATTTACTCCCAATCTCTTGCTTCTTTTGCAAGTTTTCTCCAGTAAATTCCAACCCCCTCTTGCCTATTTTCTGTACTCCAACTTGCGGTTATCGCTATTGGCAAAATCTCCTTTCTACTTTCTCATATTGGTTTAGTTCTTGGAATACTTTCTGCTACTTTATGAATACAATACTCTGTACAGTTATTGCTAATCTCCTTAAGGATCTGTATCCAAAATCCCAATGTCTCTCTGTTTCTTGAACTTCCTCCTTACTTCATCATCATCCCTTTCCACTTTGAATTATAACCTTCTGCTTGTGTTATGTATATGTGCCTAAACTGTACAGCTCTAAAATATCTCTTCAAAACAGGTAAACCTAAAGCACCTTGTTCTATTGGAAGGATTAACTTATCCCACTAAATTCTTGCCCAATTTCCCTCCCAGATAAATACCATCAGCTATTTATTATTGTCCACAACTTCTTCACGGGTTGATAAAAATATGCCTGACCCGTACAGAAGGCAAAAAGGACTAAAATTTTCCCTGCTTGTATCTTACTATCCATATCCATAAATAAGAGTTTCCAGTTTCTCAGTGTTTGTATTCTCTTTTGTTTAGTCTCTTCCCACATATCCTTAGCTGCCATAACAGAAGTCATTTTAATCTATACTCCTAAACATTTCATCTTACTATGTCCCCATTAATATGGGCATTGCTGAACCAATTCATATGTGGGTGTACAACTTACAGCTGTAGTCTTTGGCTGGGATTCAATAAAGCTTACACAGAGCGATTCTCTGTGTCTGAATAGTGTAGCAACTATAGCACAGAATATGGTTGCCAAGCAATCCAGTAAACAAGGCTGGGGGTGTGCACGAGCCCCCAGCACTATTCTGACAGGGATGTGATGGAATAATGCTAATCACCTCATTTGCTGGTGAATTAGCAATTCCTCAAGCAGACGGGTATCCGTGTCAGAGCCATGTCCACTGCAAATAATGTATTTGGTTATTAAATGTGTACATTTCCGTAAAAGTCAAATCGGGGGCATGACATCTCAAAGTAAACATCCCTCCAATAGAAAACCTCCTCAGCTGGTCTACCCACCATCTCCCCCAAGAAACTATCATTTTAGGTGATTTCAATATTGACTGGCAATCCTGTTCTGGCAAACATCCAACCCATCATGTAAACCTTCATGGCTTCACCCAACTAGTCCAGTCACCAACCAGGATAAATAAAAACGCCAGCAAGCACACTACCCTGGATTGGATACTAGTCATAAAAGCCCACAGTCATATATAACAGGCTGCTTATCAGATAGCCTCAGTGATCACTCCCCAACATTCCTACTCAAAAAATACCTATACCAAGCTAAACCTGATATCTACCGTCAAATACGTAAAAAAACTAAACTTTAATCCACTCACATTCATCTCATCCCTCAAAGAATGTAACTGGCATCCTCTAAAGTACCTCAGTCTTGATGACGCAGTTGAATTTTTTAATACTACCTTCCTGAGCATCCTTAATTACCATGCCCCCATACGACTTTCCAGATTCAAAGCACAACCCTCCCCATGGCTACAGAAAACCACTAAGTCAGAAATGAAAAACAGGGATAAAGCCTGGGAGCACTGGTGCAAAACCAAAACCCCCTCAACTAGACAGAAATTCCTAGAACTACGCAATACAGTCAAAAAGCTAATAAAACAGGACAAATTCCAATACTACCAGTCTGCCCTAGACTCCTCCCAACACAGCCCCAAACAATTCTGGTCCTCCATAAACTCCATCCTCCACCCAAGTAAAGTCAGTACCCCTCCTCCTAACATCCCTCACTGTTCAGAAAATATTGCTACCTCATTCAACACTCACTTCACACAAACCATACTATCACTAGCTAAACAACACAACCCCCTTCCCCTCCTACCCACACCTTCAACTAGTAATCTCCCCACTGCCTTCTCTTTTTCTCCTGTACCTACCTCCAACATAAAAAAAAACTCTTAACTAAACTTAAGCCCACCAAATTAGCAGCAGACAACCTCCCAAGTGAATACCTACAAATTGCAGCTGATGCTCCGGCCTACCCAGTATCCATCTTGATTAACCGATCTCTGTCAGAATGTTATGTTCCCACTCTGTGGAAAGTATCACATATAATTGCCCTCCACAGAACTAACCAATTACCGCCCCATAGCTATTCTCTCTCCACTCTCCAAAATACTAGAGAGATGCATACACTCTCAGGTCTCAGACTACCTCCTTACGAACAACCTCCTTTCCAATACTCAGCATGGTTTCCGACGAAACCATAGCACCACCACTGCCTTACTCTCCTTTACTAACACTATCCTTCAGCATAAAAACAATGGCTGTCTCTCCTCTGCTACTTTCCTAGACCTATCTAAAGCATTTGACATGGTCCCACACAAACAACTTATCTCTGTCCTCAATAACCTATCCTTCTCACAATCAATCACCAACTGGTTTCAGAGTTACCTGTCTGACCGCCAACAATCCCTTGTATGGCAGAATGACATATCTCCCCAACTACCTGTCTCCATAGGGGATCCCCAAGGATCCATCCTTGGACCCCTACTCTTCTCTGTTTTCACCAATAATCCTAGCCTCTGCCACCAAACATGGCACACTCATACAATACGCAGATGACTCAACCATCATCAGCTCAGACCAGTCCCTACACAACTGCAAAATGTCACACAGGAAGCCTTTTCCTCTGTTGAAACTTGGTTATCCGATGCCCAATTAATACTCAACCCAAACAAAACTAAACTACTCATCTTCCAACCCACCAAACATACTCAAAACAACTCTCACTTTAACATCACAGCAAAAGACAACCCCACTATATACCCAACTGAACACACAAAATTGCTAGGAGTGGAAATAGACAATAAACTAAAATTTGACATTCACATATCCATGACCATAAAAAAAGTCCACAAAAAACTAGTAGCGTTATACAGAAATAAGCAACTTCTCACCAAAGCAGTAAAGATTTCAATAGCAAATTCCCACGTTATCTCCACCCTACTTTATGCCTCTCCAACATATACCAAACTAAGGCAATGCGATCTAAACAAGCTAGAGACCTGCTACAACAAAATCGCCAAATTCGCCACAGGGGCATCCTACCGTAGTCACCACTGTCTCTCACTTGCTGAACTGGGCTGGCTTGAACTCCCTCACCTCCTTCAATGGTATCAACTCTCACTCGCCCACAAACTAGTAAACCATCCACTAAATTTCCCATCCCTCCAGAATCTACTCCAACCCTATCGCACCACCAGGCCACTAAGACCCAGCAACAAAAATCACTTGCAGATCACTAAAGCCAATAACTCTGCTGGTGAAGCACTATTCTCTTGCACCATAGCCAAATTATGGAACTCCCTCCCACCCACAATTACCTCCATACCATCATGCACCCACTTCAAAACTTTACTAAAAGCGCACCTAAAATCATGCTGGCTATGCCCTTGCAACTCCCACTCTAATATCACCCACCCCATCCAACCACTACCTTTCTTTCCACTTCACTAACTACCTTGACTATAGCAAGCTCAGATGCTCATACGCCTAGTACTTATTATACAACAGGAACTTCTTATTGTAACATTTGTTAATGTCTGTTATGTACTTCACAGATAAAGATTCTAGTTGTCTACTGATGTACTATGTTCTTCATCTGTAAATATGTTGTAAGTAATTGCTATGTAAAATTGTTAATCGCTATGTAATCCAGTGTAACTACTGTCTGTTTATTTTAGCTGTGGAGCTTTTCTCCCCGGGCCCCCGCTGAAAATGGACCTACGTCCAGTCGGACACTCCCGGTCAAAAATATAAATAAATAAATAATAAAGCACGTATTATGAATATAAGGAATGTCAATGGTCAAAAATATGGCCATTAGATGCAAAACCGTTTCAAAATTATAAAAATCAAAGTTAATTTTTTTGGCCGATTTCAGCCGTTTAAGTGTAGTGCAGTGGCGCGCAAACGAGATTGTGCAGAAGACTTAAAAAAATGTAAAAAGACAATTTTATGTGAAAGATGAATTTTGCCACTATAATGGGTAGCATGCAGAACCAAAATAATAACAGGTAACAGTGGTAGCTAAGGACATAGGCTCCGGAATAGTGCTGTAACAAGGGACTAAGGCAGTGGGGTATGCAAATTATCTAAATTTATTGAATAGCAAAATGGGAGACAGAGTCCGCATGCACCTAACCGTGTAGGAGCTACAATGTGGTAGTGTAAGCAGGAGAAGTAGCTGACATGAAAAGGGTGTGTGTGTCATGCTTGGTGTAAGCACATTGGAGCTCTGCAGCTCCTATTTGTGCTCAGCTAAGCACAGCTAAGCAAAGGGGTGCATCTGGGGGTGCTTAGCTCTTTCAAGAAATGAGGAGCATGTTCATGTCCATGGGAGGTCCTTTTTGGCTCAGTGATGTTTACACTTGCTAAAACAGTTTGCGCGGAGCGCCGCGGGGCTTAAACACAGTGGAATAGAAAAAAAATAAAGAAATAGCAGAATAAAGGACATGAACTATAAATCACTAATATGGACTCTGCCACTCACAGAGGCCCATTTAAACTCCTCAAACGTGGAATGTATCACAGTCAGCCAATCACACAGGCAGCATTTGCAGCACAACAGTATAAAGTATGCAAACACCTTTCAGTCCTGTTTTTCTCACAAACCCTGCACCACTGGTGTACATGGCTAGGAATTTTAACTGACAAAATGTTAGAGGCTGCTGACACTTTGATACATCAGTATATGCTAGAGACTGAGGGCGGTGAGGAGGATAATGCTGACAACCATCCCAGACTGAGGAGGAGGAGGAGAAGAGTGTTCAGACCCAGGGTAATCTTTCAGGGGCTACATGAGCTGGGGATAGTAGAGTGCTACAGGGTGGACTGGAACTTACTTCAGCAACTCATCGAGGTGTGCCGGCTTCACCTCAGAGCCACAGCCAACAGAGGGGAACACGTTTCAGTTGAAACCAAGATATGTGTAGCCTTAAGAATACTAGCTACAGGTACCTTCCAAAGACCTACTGGGGACATCATGGGGTCTCACAGGCATCTGCATCCATGGTAATCCACCAGTTCCTGGACATCATGCAAACACATGCTGGTGTGCACATGTATTTCTCCAGCACCAATGAGTAGAGGACCAGCAATATGCACTTCTTCCACCGTGTAGCAGACTACCCAGAGGTACTGGGTGCCATAGAATGCATGCACATCCACATCAAGGCACCACCCAGTGAAGAAGGTAGAGTCTATGTCAACAGCAAGGGCTATCACTCCATCAACTGCCAGGTCGTGTGGAATGCCCAGGGCATTATCATGAATGTGTGTGCTGACAGCCCTGGTAGTTATCATGACTCCCACATCTGGCATGCCTCACAGCTGTACCAGGCATTTGCCAGGGGGTACATCCCATATGGTCATCTGGTGGGGAATGCTGGGTATGCACTGGAGCCATGGATGATGACACTCATCAGAAATGCAAGCACACACACACACACACACACACACACACACACTGAAGAACACCATAATGAGGCACACGCACAAACCAAGAACATTGTAGAGCGTGTGTTTGGGATGCCCAAGTCACGGTTTCACTGTCTTGACATATCAGATGGAGCCCTGCAGTACTCTCCAGTCACATGTGCTCACATGTTCATAGTATGTGCCATGTTACACAATATGATCCTGCGGAAACAGCTGCGGCAGGAACATCACAGGGAAGGGCCACACAGCCCCCCACCATTGCCTTGAAGGAGGAACCCCCTGAGCCTGCTCCTGTAGGCAGATGGAGACATGCCCAGTATGCCAAGTCCTTGACAAAGAGGCAATGCATAGCACACACACTGACACTGTAGGGACCCAGGGACTGACACCTCTCTCTGACTCGCACACACAATAAAATGGATGCCACACACATCACACTACCTGTATCTTACCATGTATAGGCTGTGTATTGCATGCATCCGACACAGTCAGCCTCTAAGCATTGTCCTCACAACTGAATCAGGCACAAGGTAAGTCAGTCTTCTTAACAATAAATTAATAGAGTAATACGTTGTGGTAGCATAGCTATGGTATCGGTGGCCTACCAGGATAACAGCAGAAAAATGACAGCTGTGTGGGACAACAGGAAATGTCCGCCCAGTACTGGGTTCCGCAGAGTATGCAGTAGTACCCTAGGTGACAAATCTCACTGCAGTATAAGTGGGGGGCTAACTAACTGGGGGAGACACATGTCACAAGCATGGATGTCAATGTGGGGGTCCCATGCTCACCCATCAGCCTCATCCAGCAAGTCAGCCATAGAAAACCATAAATAAATGTCTGGCAAAGGCCCACAAATGGGGGCAATGATGAAATATTCCCATACAGACTTTCACAGTGATGTCACAGCAGGTCTTGCAGTTGCAGTAAGCCTCTGAAGGGTAAGAAGTCTGAAACACAAATGTCTGCCATTACAATCTAACCTGTGGTCTTTAGTGATATGCCTGTATTCTCCAAGACAGGCACAACACTGTGCTAAATGGATCCAAAAGGTAAAGGGAACATCAGCGCAGTCTGTGCAAATGTGTACAGTTGACAGGTGTGCCCCCCCAACACACCCATGTTCCCATAGAAATGCAGTAACACTAATGTTTGTAGGGTATTAGCAGCCAAGCACACATTCCCAGGGCTGTCCCAATCAACAGGATAACTCATTGCATGTCCACAATATGCAGGGGGTCAATGAGCTATGTATACGTGTGGTCAGTACTGTCAGTATGTGGCCTGCATTTACTCCTGGCTGTCGTGTCTTAGTGGCCTAGGTACAGTACTGTGGTTGATGGGGTCCATAGGTTCATAGGTTGGTACTAGGCTATCTGCCCAAAGGCATTTATAAGCCTAGCCAGAATGTGTTGGCTTTCACCACCCCCTTAGATTAGATCCCTGTGCCTCCATCCAGCAGAGCCACTGAAGTGATCCCCAAGGTAAACTTTCTGTTTCCCATCCACTCGTCAAGGTTTCTTTTGAAGAGTGTTAGCGAGTAGCTCTGCCTAATGTAGATTGGAATCTTGTTCCAAAGTATGGGAATTCTCTGCGACAGGAATCTATCCCTTCAGCACATCCTGTTTATTGTTGCGGTGAGATTTAGATCCCTAGAGCGTGTGGCTCGAGGGAATAAGGTTTTTTTTAGGTGGAGCATGTCCATCAATTCTGGGTTGGACATGGCCTTGTATGTCAGGCAGAGATCACCTCTGAGTAGGCGGTATGCACCCGAGTACAACTGGAGTTTCTTCAGTCGAGCTGCATAGGGCATCTGTTTGAGGCCAGTGATCCTCTTGGTGAGGTACTTCTGTGGTCTTTCCAGCTGTTGCAGGTGTCTTGTAAGGTACATCCCAAATGGGGCATTGTACTCTATGATGGGTCTGATGAGTGATGAGTAAGAGGGGCACAATGACCTCTTTTGATCTGGATGCGAACCCTTTTAAGATTAGGTGGGCCACGTAGAAGGATTTTCTAACCACTTTGGCAATGTGATTATCAAAGGTGAGATTACTATCTACTTGGGTCCCTTATTACGTCTTCTGTATTTAGGGGACTACCACCTATGTAGTAGTTTGTGGGTACTTTGTTTTTTCCAAAGGGGATGACTATGCACTTTTTGGCATTTAGCTTGAAGCCATGATTTTGACACCAGGTATCTGTCTCAGTGAGAACCTTTTGGAGGATGTCTGTGTCAGCAGGAGAGTCAATTATAGCCCCTAGTTTGCAGTCATTAGCGAACTGGGTCAGCCATAGACCTCCTGTGCTTGCTTGTACCTCTGAGAAGTATATGCCGAACAGGAGGGGTCCTAGGACTGAGCCCTGGGGAACGCCACTTGTAACCGGTTTAGAATCGGACCTAGGTCCTGCAACTTTCACCATGTGGGTTCTGTCCATGAGCCAGTTGGCAACCCATCTTGTGACGTAGGGGTTTATGTTCAGGCTGGTGAGCTTGTCTACAATACCAGAATGGGGAATGGTGTTGAAGGCCTTAGCGAGGTCTAGGTAGGCTGTGTGTACCATCTTTCCCTCATCTATAGCGTTGGTAACTGTCTCAAAGAAGTCCACCAGTTTTAGGAGGCATGCTCTGTCCCTAACAAAGCCAAACTGGGTAAGGTCCAGTGTTTGGCGGGTCCCAATGTCTCTGTTAATGAGTTCCATGATGATGCACTCCATAGCCTTGCAGACCAAGCTAGTCAGGCTTATAGGGCGATAGTTCCCGGGGTCTGTTGTGGCTCCACCTTTGTGGAGCACAATAACAGTTGCTGTGCGCCACTCTATGTGTATGTAGCCTGTGGAGAGGCTGAGTTTGAACAGTGTGTTTAGGTGAGGGGTTAGTTCATCTTTGAGCTCATATAGGACACAGCCTGGGCACCGTCCAGTCCCACTGATGCTGTGTTTTTGGCTTTGGAGAGGGCTGTTTTAACCTGAGTGTCTGTGATTTCTGGGACTCTACATTCTTCTAGTATGGTTATGGGCCCTTTTGGGGGTGAGAGGGGGGTGAAGTTTGCGCTGAACCTGTCTGCCAGGATGTTGGCGATATCGGTCAGTTCAGTGTATTTTGTGCCATTCTGCACTAACTCTGAGCAGATCTGAGCATTGCCACTTAGATTCTTGACATAGCTAAAGAATGCCTTGTGGTTATCTTGGCAATTTTTCTTTCAAAGCTCGTCTTGGATGATTTTATAAGGGATCGTAGTTTCTTGCTGATAATGATCAGGGATGTCTTCCCTTCTTGGGAATTTACTCTTTTCTGTATTAGGTTCCTCCTTCTATTGTATAGCTTGTTTATGGCAGGAGTCCACCAGACTGTTTTCCTTTTCTTGGAGGAGTGAGTTTTGGTTTTGCTTGGGATGGCACAATTCATGCATTCTTGTAGCTGCCCATAGAATGCATTAGTAAAGGATTTTGCAGCTTGGACAGTGTTATCCTTCAGCATGGGGGCTTTGAAACTTTCCACCTCGGTCTTAAGTAATGTGAAGTTTGCTTTTGAAAAGTTTTTCACGGTGGATTTCTTGTCCGGGAGTGGGGGCGGAATATGGATATCCAAAGTGATTTGTTTATGGTCAGATCTAACCAGCGAGGGTTTGACCACTGGTGTGGAACATCAGTTGCCCATGTTGGTGATGACCAGGTCCAATATGTTGTCACCTCTGGTAGGAGTGTTGACCAGTTAAACCAGGGCGTTTGAGTTTATAAATTCTAGGAAATGTTGGGCAATGTTCCAAGAACTGCAGTACCAATTATTTTGCATGTCAAATACAGCTATGGCAGGAGTTGTACTCAATATCTGTTAATGCAGGAAAGCTGGAAAGGTCAGGGACAGGGGGCCACACATATGGATAGTACACAGCTCGGAGTAACCTACACAGTGCCTAGCATTCCTCTCAACTGTACAGACTTTTTGTAGAATGTCTAGATGTTTTCATCATATTTATGGTCTGCTTACCATGAAATTGTGGTTTTCTGGCAGATCACTGGCAAATCACAAAAGACTAAACTCAGAAAATAATGACAGATTGTAGTTTCAGACTTCATACCCTTTAGGAAAATGCATGCTAATGCAAAATCTGTTATTGTATCACCTTTCTAGGTTTGTAAGACCAATATTTAACAATGGTCCCCTATATGTAGTCCTTTGTACCCAAATTACTTATGGCTTTGTCCAGATGTCTGGCTCTAAAAAGTCGGGAGGTATGATGCCTAGTAGGACAGCTGGTACCTGAAGGTCTGTGTACTGCCAGGTTATAAAAGGCTGCCAACTTACTGTGTCAGCACTGAAAACATGTCACTGGCCAACATCCATACCCCCGGAATGACAGGCTGTCACAGAAGGAGCACAAGTATGCCTTGTATATATGTTCTGTTTGTCCTAACATTGCGTTTGCCTACTAACTATTTTCAAAACAAGAAATGGTCATGTCAAGACATCAATGGCAGACAGTGGAGAAGCAGATGTCATACCCACAAGAGAAAGCAAGCAAATACCAAACTGGTCTCTCAACTGTTTTATGTTTGGCAGAACAGTATTAACACCCTTTCCCCATGTGTGGGCCTTTGACTGTCGTATATGAGCCTGTCCAGATGTCAGTCTGTGACGGTTTGACAGCTAGGCCATCATGTAGCCTCATAATAACATAGTAACACAAACTGTCTGAGGACCACAGCAAATGTAGTGATGTAATGATGGACAACCTGCTAAATAGGTACTCTCAGAGGTGTGAAGTCCATAACCTTGTGTGTGATGTTATGGCATTTACCCCACTCACACCAGAATTACGAATACATAACAGCAGCCACTGTGGGCAAAGCCTGTGACTGTACTACAGAAGGACAAAGAGACACACATAAGAGGAAGGGGAACCACTGGCCAGACAAATGGAGAATGTGCACACCAGAACAGATTGTGCAGTAACAAAGGTGCCCTGCAGTGTAAGGGGTCAGTAAACATCACCTGCAAATACACAACACACACATCCATGTAAGTGGAGGTCTGCAACAAAACAAAAACCCAAACAAAGGACACCTCAGAGGCAAAAACATAGGAGAACTCCACAGACCTACACACCACAGACCATGCAGGCCCACAAACCAGGGTCTTGCAAACACTAAGGCCTTACCATACACACAACATATTATTCATAGAAGACTCCACTGGGAGATACACAGATGTGCCTCTCACCAGGCAGAATAAGGAGAAAGTCACGGTCACTTGTTTGTCAGGTGCCATAATCTGCCATATCACACATGCACTCAAATCACCTCACAACAGGTACAGGTATAATTCCAGCCTGGTCCATGGTGCTGTGAACAATGTCAGGTGTACCTCCCTGGACTATAGGAAGACAGACATGATTCAGCTTGCTGAATATGTGTCACATGCAGGTATGTCCCTAGTTTAAGCAGCAGTCTGCTGTCACCCAAAATGATGTCTCAATACAAACAGAAAATGACTGTCAGTAACACATGGCTCCCTTACTGGTGTCATCCCAGGGGGATCCACTACCTGGCAGCCTGGGAACATATGATCGACAGACCATACTGCCTTGCTAGAGATGGCCTGCATCTGTCTCACTTGGCCTTCAGGCCTCTGGCAAAGGGCCTTGCCTCCCACATACTGCCTTTGTAGAGAAAGTCATGGAGTCCATACTACCAACATAAAACACTCAACAAAACGTAAATCAAAGGCCATGCCGCTAAACGCTAGTAGTCTAAACAGGAAAATGCACTCATTGCAAGCAGTTGTAACCCCGGAAGATGGTGACATTTGTGCACTCACAGAAAACCCATCCTTACCTATCACTCATTCTATCCCACAGCCAGACCCCAAAATGTGGTGGAGTATAAATATATATTAGACAGACACATACCTCCATGCTGGTGAAGCAGTCTAACACACACGAGACACTCTACGTGCAGTCAACTGTTGACAAGACTCCTATGGAAATTATATGTAGCTACAGGCCAACATACCTGATTCAGGACACCCACCCCATATATCTTGCCCTCTACAAATCTATAAAGATTCCACCCATCACCGTGTACAAATCTACCAAGATTCCACCTGTCACCCTGATCCTGGTGGACATATATGACCCAAAAATTTATTGGGAATCCAACTATGCAAGAACAGAAATGCACAGAGCTGCCCCATCTTATCAATGATACATCCTTAGGACAGCCACTTGATATTCCCACAAGATGTGATATCTATGTCAGACTAGGCAGTAACCAACATGATCAACCACTGCAGCACCCCTAAGATATCATCCTCCCTGGCAAGATCAGACAAAAAAGTGGTCACATGTCATATCACCACCTCTCCTGACCCACCTCTAGCCTTGGTAAAAGGAAAATGTCCCACAAGCTAATCACAACCACCACAGGGATGGTATAAACAGCTGAACAGCTACTTACCCCAGTAGAGGAACAGGCACCAACTTCCGAATGTACACAAAACTAGCATGCCAGCATATAGCTAGAGATGCACGGAATCAGGAATACCTGACAGGACAACATCACAGTCTGCAAGGGAGAGTAAACCTGTCCCCAAACTTCTGCAATAAAGTAACTATATACCGAAAGGATAACATTGCTGTCAAGAACCGAGAAGGAGCAGGTGCACAATTGGAAGTAATCACCCCTTAGCCTGAACAAACAACAGCACCAGTGAAATCCACTAAAGGCAAATCTGAGTCCAGATTGCCCACATCTAAGACAGACAATCATAAGGCCTTCCTCACATATGTCTGCATTCCCAAAGGAAGCTTCCAGATCTGTGCAGAACAGGTGGTCAAGGACACCAAAATACACAAATGTTGTAGATATAGCCATTCCACCGGCTGACAGATTCAGTGGAAATGTCTCCCCTCTGCCCCCCCCCCCCCAATCAGGAAAGCAGGACATCCCCAGTACCTGAACACCCAAGCCTTATCACTAGGAGCAGGGTATCACTGCCCACTCAAAGTCAAGAAGACAGCCTCCATGAGTCCTGAATACACCCAGGCTGCAAACTATATGAACACAGGCATGAACTGGCAACATCATTATGCACCCTATACACCCAAAGCCAGAGTACTGTCTATGTCACAGCCGAGTGGCGGATAGCCACTGTCATCACTTTACATCAAGTTGGAGTGTTTACCGATCCAGGAATTGAAGGACCCATCAGCCTAACTAGCCTGATCCGCAAGACCATGCAATAGATTATTGTGGATCACATTAACAGGAACATTGGCAAAATCCAAACACATTACCCTACACAGTCTGCCAACCTCAGGGAAGGTATGTCAGTGAACTCTGGATGACTTTCTTGAGGCAGTCAACAAAGGCATGGATGAGGGAAAGATGGTGCACTTTGGCCACCGTGACCTGGCCGAAGCCTTACACATCATTCCCCACTTGGCCATAGTACATGAACTCTGTCAACTAAGCAGCAATCCATATGTTACCAGATGGGTAGCAAACTGGTTCACTGATAGAACCCACATAATCATAATAGGGGCAGCTATCTGAAACAGTACACCTGTAATGAATGGCATACTGCAGGAACCGGTCTGGGAGCCCCTGGTATATGGGATATACTTCCATGAGGTGCAGGCCAAAAACACTGGCACATGGCTGACCAAGTTGATAGATGAATGCAAGCTGGGAACAGTCATCAATACCCAAAGTGATGTGGACGTCCTACAAAAGGGTCTCACCAAAACAAATGCCTGATGCCAGAAACATGGCCTCAAGCTGAATGCCTGCTGATACATCATCATCCCCTTCGGGGAGACTGACATTCCCACATAGTATCACAGTAACAACAATGTCCTACATACACAATCAATAGTGAAGCAGTTGGCCACCCAGGTTAATAGCAACTTGATGTCTGAGCACCATGTTGCTTCCATTGTACAGAAAGCTTCATAGATGGAACAACTCAAATATAAGGGTATCTCATCCAGGGACAAAAAGGTCATAAGAGCCATGTATGCTAACCTTATCAGGAGAATTATTTTGTTTAACGCCCCCTTCAGCATGTACCTCACAAAGCACATGCAGCGGCTGGAGAGACAACAGAGGTTCCTCACCGGGAGAATGCAGGACCACAGACACCTACCCTGCACAAACAGGCTAACAGCACTGTCCCTCTACTCAGTTCTATGCAGACTCCACAGAGGTGACCCCTGTCTGGCATACAAAGCAACCCAGGCCCTGCTGTGATGGGACTGCTGTACATCAGAAAGGCAAGGTCCACTCAAACAACCTATAGGCGCAGCATCAACCTGGTCTGTGTTATCAGTACGGCTTATTGATGTGACAGATGTGTGCCCCACAGACTCATCCATCTGTGGAATACACTCCCTGACCACATCAAGCCAAGTGCCTCAATACCCCTAGTGGTATGCTCCCTGTATAAGTGCATAGGAAACAGAAAATACAGTCCTGTGATTCCACCTGTGTCCCTGCTAGACAGGGGCTCTGGATGCTGACATGTCTTAACAATGCCTACAATCTCGTCTGCGTGGGTCATAAGGGCTTCAGGGCTAATAGCTTACTAACGTCATATCAACCTATACACAACTGTCTGTCAGTGGTTTACCACATTTCTCTGTACTGCTCTGTCATTGACATACCTGGAAGTCACAGTGCTATGTCGAATATACCACGCATATAATGGACATTTCTGCTCAGTAGAATACACTCTGTACCCACACCCATAACTCTCAACCTCTGACAGCAAGACATCTGGACAAGGTCATAAATAAAATTGGGACAAAGGCCCAATGATAGGCACATGTAAATATTGCTCTTACAAACTGAAAAAGTTGGTAGAATAACGGGTTTTGCATTAGTAGGAATTGTCTGAAGGTTATGATGTCTAAAACACTAATGTCTGTCATTATTTTGTAACTTCAGTCTTCAATTATTTGCAACTAACTTGCCATAAAAAACACAAGTTTATGTAGACTGAATGAAACTTCTAGACAGACACCTGGACAATCTGCCAAAAACTATACAGTTGAGAGGTATGGGGTCCACACCAGGATATGACTTTCCTAGTAAGAAGAATACCACACAAGCAGGAGATCCCCAGCCAGCACTTCACCAAGTAGCTGGACTGTTTACAGAGCTTCAACAGTCAATCAGCTGTAGCCACACCTTTCAACTGGCCAGACTGGGCAAAAATGTCTACAGGTTGGCTCATAATATTGGTCTGTGCATCATACATCTTGTAGTTCTCTCGTAAAGCGCTATGATGATCTGAGGATGTCTGTCACTAGGTAATGACACAACATATTTCAGTTTCAGATGTCAGATATGTCAGAAAATGTCTGCTAAAACAAACCCTGTAACTCTAGCAACTTCCTGTTTACTTCTGAGAGGTATGGCTGTAGCACACAAAACCCCGGACCGGAGTATAACTATCTCTGGAATGGAGTCCCACTCTTACTATAGAAGGTCATACTGGGCATGCTCCTACACTTGGAGAATTACAGCCCATGTTAGAACCCACATTGGACTATATAACTGTATTGCATATATATGTCTTTGTATACAGACAGCTATGTACACCTTAACTATCTCTACACACACCCATCAGACAGGATTACCCTAGGCTAACTGCAGGTGGCCCATATATGATATATCTGCATCAGTTGCATGTGATACAGACATATATATGGGCAACAGATAACAATATGTCAAGCATACACATACACAGACATGGGGATGATAGAGACAATGATAGAGAGAGACAGACAAAGGGAGACACACACACAGAGTGAGTCATACACAGGGATACCTTGAATGGCATAGAGTGATGTCCTGCTGTGGACAGTGACATACCAGTCTAACCAGTCACACGTGCCAGCATGAAGGTGAGCTCCACTGTGTAATATTACACCCTCCACCTCAGTACTATCACATTACCTACGTGTGTGTGTGTGTGTGTGTGTATATATATATATATATATATATATATATATATATATATATATATATATATATATATATATGTGTGTGTGTGTGTGTATGTATGTGTCTATAGGTTTAAGTATTAAGAGGCCATTCCCACTCAGTAAGTACACTTTCCATTGTCTTACTTCACAAGATCTGCTGATTTCATTCACCTTAGAAGTACATCTGGACACTTGTCAGGCCTATAAGCTCTGTAGCATGTGCAATAACTGCATAACACTATAGTACAAATAACTAGATAGGTAGACAGTTCTAATCTCAGTCCTGGCAAATGTAAGTGTGTGTGTGCGTGTGTTTGTTTGTTTGTAGGTGAAACAGAGGCCATTCCCACCCAGTACCCTTCTTTAGCAGTCCTGCTGATGTCATTCCAGTAGAAGTACTTTTGGACAGCCCTCATCCATAAAAGCTCTGTGGTGCAAGCAATAACTATATGTTAACAGTATACTACAAATAACTAGACAGGCAGGAGTTCTATACTCAGTTCCGGCAAGTTTGTGTGTGTGTGTGTGTGTGTATATATATATATATATATATATATATATATATATGTGTGTGTGTGTGTGTGTGTGTGTGTAAAGGTGTTTGTAGGGTAATGTATTTTGATGCCATTCCCACCAGTACATTCCCCATTGCCATACTTTACAAGGGCTCTTGTTGTAATTCACCTTAGATGTACCTTGGGACACTGTTAAATCCTATAAGCTCCATGGAGCATGTAATAACTGTGTAACACTGTAGTACACATAATTAGATGGGTAGGAGTTCTAAACTCAATACTGGCAACTGTGATACTGTTTGTGTGTGTGTGTGAGAGAATCATACCCTCCCTATGTGTGTGTGTTTGGGTGAGAATCATATCCTCTGGCAGCGTGGGTTATACCATTTTGAGGCATGTACCACCCAGTACACTTCCCATTGCCCTAATTTACAAGGCCTGCTGATGTCATTTACCTTAGAAGTACACTTGTCAGCCCTCTAAGCTCTGTGGTGTGGGCAATAACTGTGTAATACTATACTACACATAATTAGATACGTAGGGGTTCTAATCTCAATATAGACAACTACAGTAGTATGTGTGAGCATATCCCCTGTGGCTGTTGTGTGTGTAGGTTATACCATTTTAAGGCCTGTTGATCCCCTACCCATGACATTACTTTAAAGAGCCTGTTAATGACATCTGCCTCACATGCACCATGTTACACTATATAGCCCATACCAGTCATCTGTACAGATGTACATGGAATATCCAGATGTTTGCAACCTATATGTGGTCTGTATCCCTTAACAATGACCATTCCTGTGATATCATTACCAAATATGTCACAGTTACCATAGTGACACATGCCAGCATCAGACATTGTACCTGACTGACACATCATGCTGATACAAAGTCTGTCACTCTATCACTTGTCCAGGTTTGTAGGAGCAGTAGATGATACCAGTCGCTATTTCTGGTGGGTTATCCTACCTTCTATGAAGGCATTCACAAAATTACTTGTTGTAAAAGGTTGTGTGTCATGTCCCAGGCATATAATCTATGTGGAGCATGTCATGTGTACGTAACACTATAGTACATACAAGTGAATACGCAGGGTTACTAATATGTCTATTGGCAATTGTGTTTGCATTTCTGTATGCACATCCCCTGTGGCTGTATTTACTGTATGTGATGGCTATACCATTTTGTGTGCCTCTTCCACCCTGTGAACTCCCCCATTGCCAACCTAGTTTCATCCCATACAGATGTCATCCACCTTACAAGCACAGTTACACAGTTACTAACACAAAGCCACTGTGGTGCATGCAATGGTCATATCACTGTGTATTGTACATAAATAGATGGGTAGGTCATCTACTCCGAGAAGTGTCAACTCTATGTGCATGTGTGTTTCATTGCTTGTCCCCATGCAGCAGAGTGTGTGTGTGTGTGTGTGTCAGATGGATCTACCATGTTAAGGGCCTCTGAACCCACCATTGGCAATCCTAACAGCCCCTGCAATTGTCACCCACTTGAATAGCAGTGGCAGACACTGCAATGCTATATTACCTCTGTGGTATTTTGTGTTATGTATCTAGCGCTATCATTTGTAAGACTGGGCAGGTAGGGGCTCTGCTCAGCCTTTCAACAACTGTCCCATGTACTGGACTATTGACGCTGTGTGCACTACAAACATGAGAGGCCAGACTTGCATATGTGATAGCAGACACACATGCTGGTGATTGTCAGGTTAGACTAACACAGGCTGACCTGTGCCAGGAATACATACCCCAAACCTGTCATACACAGTACCAGGCAAACCCTCATCAACTGCATCAAGGTTGAGTGGATGGAACAGAAATGGCAGGGGAACAGGTGCTGATAGGTGAAGATGTTGCGGTTAAAGTAATGGCTAAGTTCAGAGAGACCAAGTGCCAGCACTCAAGTAACCTCCTCTGTATGTATGAGCCTGTGGTACTACAGAACACCCAGGTGATATGTATGCAGGCTACGTGGCTGAGTCAAGGGTATGTATGCAGGGTTACACTGTCTGCCACAATTGCCCCTCACACACCGTTGCATGTAAACACACCTGGTAAACATGTACATATACAGCTGTACCTTGGCTATGAAAAGGTCACTGTGTTTCCACTCTGCCTTACTCATCATTGCTACTGTCAGCTCAGCCTTACTCATCATTGCTGCTGTCAGCTCAGCCTTACTCATCATTGCTGCTGTCAGCTCAGCTTTACTCATCATTGGTACTGTCAGCTGAGCCTTACTCATCATTGCTGCTGTCAGCTCAGCCTTACTCATCATTGTTACTGTCAGCTCAGCTTTACTCATCATTGGTACTGTCAGCTGAGCCTTACTCATCATTGCTGCTGTCAGCTCCACGTTACTCATCACTGTTACTGTAAGCACAGCTTTACTCATCATTGGTACTGTCAGCTCAGCCTTACTCATCATTGGTACTGTCAGCTCAGCCTTACTCATCATTGCTACTGTCAGCTCAGCCTTACTCATCATTGTTACTGTCAGCTCAGCCTTACTCATCATCGTTACTGCCAGCTCAGCCTTACTCATCATCGGTACTGTCAGCTCAGCCTTACTCATCATTGCTACTGTCAGCAGGCCCACAGCCTGCAAACACACAGACACCTGGAACACAACCACAATACAGTATGTGACACTACAGTCTGTCAGCAGTACTAACAGCAATAGTGCATCATGGCTAACAAGGTACATACACCTCGATGAGTATCCATAACTACTGCCAGCAGACAGCACCTTACACAGCATATTGTTACACTGTACTATATTCACCTGTGCATCAGACCCACATTAGCATGTCCCTGCATCAATGGTATGGATAACAGGGATGTGGCACAGGTATCATCACATGCATAAGGTGTGGTGTGGGATTGCCAGAGACCTAGGCTGGGCCATATGTTTGACATTGTGTGTGTCTGTGTGTGTGTGTGTGTGTGTCTGGAGGGATGGTGTTCAACTGCACCATGCAGAGGAGCTGTGCATGCCTGGTGGTGACCGGCCTGTGATAGAGATGGGTGAGTGTTTGTATGCACAAAATCAAGCCATGTGGATGCCCTACGCAGGGCTATGTTGGACAGCCATGCACCCTGCACTGTACATGGCAAGATGTACATATCACAATCTCTTGCCAGAGACACAGGAACTGGTTCTCCAAGGAGTCTCACTGGCACCACCAGGCCCAAGGCCAGATGCAGTACTACTCCCAGATGGTGACTGCTGTCTGCTGGATCCACGTCCCTGATGGGACTTACCAGGACTACGTGCCTATGGCTTGCTTCGGTGTGGTGTGGACAGCATCCTCCCTTCGGTAGTGGTGGTGGCACTGCCACTATGGGACTGTGAATGTGCATAGCCATGTGGGCTCTCAGCTGATTTTGTTGCTGACCTACATCCACATGGCCAACGCCCTCCTCCCACCACATGCTCAAGCACAGACATTGCATGGTCGAGCAGTGACAATGTCTCACCCCGCCGTATATCCACATCGGCAAAATGATGTACGTCATCACAAATGCCATGGAGGTTGTCACGCATGGCTGGAAGCACTGCATTCATGACCCTGAGCATCTGTGTGGTGTTGCGGTCAGTACGCGCCTGTGCCTCCATGACAGATTGTAACATGCGTCTGGTGACACCTGCTGTGACATTCCTGACAGGGGCTTGATGGGCAGCAATCCTCCGTCAAGCACCCCTGTCCATCTGTGTGTGACCTCACCTGCTCTCTGGCTATAGATAGTGTCTACACTCACACTTGCCATAGTCAACACACTAGCCTGTTCCATCCAACTGTCCATTATCTATGGCTGCTGGGGACTGGGTATGTGTGGGCATATTGACTCTGTGCGAGGACATTGTGGGTGAAAGTGGGATACCAACCAATGGCACAGATTCAGATCCCGACAACCCAACCTGTGCCTCACTATGACCACCATCATCATGAGAGTCCGCTAAGACACTGACATCAGGTTGTGAGGGGGAGCGACACCAACCCCCATGTTCACCTGCGAGGGGAAGACAACATATGTAAATTAATACCCTGCAGTATAATGTTTGCTGATACACACACACACACACACACACACACACACACACACACACACACACACACACACACACACACACACACACACACACTCTCCTGGTAAAGACTGGCACAGCTTTGCTACATATGGGCCCTTCAGGCCAAACAGTATGGTAGCTCTGACCACCACAATCCATCTCTTTAACAGCTACTGTAAGGCCCTCAACAAAAGGTGACAAATCCTAATGTGTGATGGGCCTATTAGCAGAATGGTAAGTGTGACCATGACCAAGGCTATTGGAGTGAGCTATACAGTGTCACCAAGTGCATATGCAAGTACTGTAAGAGCTAACTTACTGCTATACAGACCAGACACAATGACAAGATTTAACGATATGTGATAATAATTAATGAAGGAACAAGAGAATACTCTATCATTGCAGTAACTACACAATTCAGACTCAAAGGGATTAATTTCAGACAACATTGCAGGACAGTCTGCAATACATACAGGAAACATATAAACTACTAGGTGCATAGGTTCATAGAGTAATACTACGCTATTGGCCCCGGATGACCTCATAAGCCTAACTCAGACTTTTGCCCATGTCCTTCAAAACCAGCACCTGTTTCCCCTGTACAACTGGGACACACGCGGGATCCCAGCAGTGTATTTTCCATTTCTCATGTAGTCATCCAGCTTCTTCTTCAAGAGGGCTATAGAGGTAGTCTGCTAGACATGGGGAGGGAGTGTATTTTACAGATGGTGCATTGTGTGGGACACTACACTATCCCGCCAACAAGTACTATTCATGTCACAGACCAGGTGAGGGCCTAGCATGTGGGTTGCATGAGTGGGGTTTGTCTTACGGATATGCTAAAACACCATCAAGGCTGGGTTGGAAATGGCCTTGTATGCCAGACACAGGTCACCTATGATGAGTCTGTATGAGACTGAGTAAAGGGATAGGGCTTTCAGCCTATCTGTATAGGATAAGTGTTGCAGACCCTGGATTTGCCTGGTCAGGAACCTCTGTGGTTTCTGCAACTGCTGCATTTGCTTGGCAAGGTACATGTCAAAGGAGCCACTGTACTTGGTAATGGGTCTGAAAAGGGTGGAGTACAGGGATGTTGTGGCCTCCTGGTTCCTAGATGACATACCCATATTTCTGAGGTGGGCCATGTAGACAGCCTTCCGTGCAATGGTGCCAACGTGGTGGGAAACTGTCAGGTTGCTACCAACCTTGGTGCACAAGTCACCTCACACCCGATTGCATGCTCAGCACATTATTACTATCATAATTAGTGTGGATGACATATACCACAACAGGGAAAATGATGGATCTTTTGGCATTCAGTTTGAGACAATGCTTCTGGCACCAGTCATTAATTTGGGTAAGGGACTCTTAGAAGATGCTCACATCAGTAGGGGAATGTAAGACAGTGGCCAGCTTGCAATAATCAGTAAACCTGGTCAGCCACAGACCACTGTTTTTTTCTTGTACCTCAGAAACGTATATCTCAAAAAGTAGAGGCTCCCAGACTGATCCTTGGGTACACCGCTCTGTAAGAGTCTATTACTAGAGGTGGCTTCCACTACTTTGACCGAGTGGGTATTACCATTGAGACAGTTAACTACCCATCTGGTAACATACAGGTTGATGCCTAGCTGTGCAGGCTTATGTATTATGGCCACCTGGGGATTACTGTCAGAGGTTTGGGCTAGGTGAACGCAAGCAGTGTGCACCATCTTCCCCTCGTCCTTGTCTTTGCTGACCAGGTTTAAGAGGCCTCATCTCCCTTTGACAATACCACACTGTGTGGGCTCAAGCATTTTGAGGTTGCCAATGCCCCTGTTTATAAGGTCCTTGATAATGCCCTCCATGCCCTTGCAGATCAGGCTAGTTAGGCTGATGTGCATATAACTGGCCGAGTCAGTGGACTGCTCAACCTTTGTGTAGTGGGATGACAGTGGCTGTCCTCAGTGCACATGGGATGAGACTGGTGCTCAGGCTTTGGCTGACTACAGTGTGTAATGGAGCTGAGAGCTTATGCCCGAGTTCATGTAGGATGCAGCCAGGGATGGTATCAGGCCTATGGAGACTTCAGTTTGTTGCCTTTGTGAGCGCATTACAGACCTGCTTGCTGATGATGAGGGGAGGGGGGCAGGTCCATATGTATTGATGGGGGGACAAGGGGGTGATGTTTACACTTAATCTGTCTGCAGCAGGTTGGCTATATCTATGATGTATGTGGTGTTACTAACCACCACTACAGAGCAGATTTGGGTGTTGCCTCTGGGACTGCAGACATATGTCAGGAAGGCCTTGTGACTGGCCTTGCTGGATGTGTCCAATTTGCACTCAAAGTTAGCCATAGGGTAATTCACCTGTGACCTTACTCGCTTGTTCAGACAAAGGTGACATTGCTTCCAATTTGGCACCTGCTCCTTTTTGGCCCTGTCCAGCAATTATTTCCACTTATTATGGAATTTGTGTATTGCTGCTGTCCACTACAGAGGTTTACCCTACTTTGAGGAAGATGATTTTGTCTTGTCAGATACTGCTGAGTCTATACAGCTATGTAGGTACTCACATAGTATTGTGGTATAGGCTTGGACACTACTGCTAGTTCCAACTGATGGGATGGTGGCTGTAAAACTACTTATACCTGCTCTGAGGACATTTACAGTCAGTTTTGGAAAGTGTTTTTTGTTTGACCTTGACTGGGGGGCAGGGGAGAAGGTGTCCTTAAAAGTGATGGCTATTTGATCTTACCATGGAGATTTCACTGTAGGAGTGCTACAGTGGCAACTCATGTTGGTTAGGACCAGGTACAGGATATTTCCACCTGTCGTAGGAGTGCTGACCGGCTGATCCAGTGCATTGCCCCTGACAAAGCAGAGGGATCTCTGTGCGTTCACGTTCAGGTAGAAAAGGTCATGCACACTACAGTTGGATAGTTAAAGTCACCCAGGAGCAGGGTACAGGGTTGAATCTTGACAGATTCAAGCAAGTCCAGATAGGTGTAGTGGCTGTCCAGAGTCATGGTTGGAGGTCTGTGGCTAGCTATGATTTGAATAGGTGTTTTGTCAACAGTTAACTGCACTTAACATACTCTTTGGCCAGCCTGGAGGTGCGTATGTGCATGATAATGTTTAAAATACTACCTCCTTTGGCTTTGCAGCCCTCCACTTGGGGTCTAAAAGTATGGTAGGATGAGTAACCTGGCAAGGTTAGTATGCTCTCCACAGCTGCAAACCAGGCTTCAGTGACTCCAGAAATGTCAGCATCCTCCAGGACAAGTACGCTTGCAATGACATTAATTTCATGCTAAGACTCCTAGCTCCTGTTAGAGTAAGACATCTAGACAAAGGCACACATCAATGGTGGGCAAAGGCCAGAAAATAGTGACACTTTATAAATCTAGCTGTAACACAATTAGTTGCTAGCAAAGATGGTTTCGCATTCACAGGAATACTCCGCAGGACATGACATCTAACATTCAGATGTATGCTATTATGTTATGACGTCAGTCTTTACTGGGTTGCAAGTGATTTGCCAGACAATACACAACTGTATGAAGCACTGACTACAAATATGAGGCAAACGTGGTCAGTCTGCAACACTCTGTACAGTTAAAAGGTATGAGCTCAGTATACAACATACAGTTCAACACACACTTCTGCCCCAGTTGTTTACTATGCACATACCCTATATAAGTCTCTTACATTTGTAAGACAAGCATATGTATCATAGTAGCATTCACAGGTGATACATAAATATTTACAACATCCCAGGTAGCTGCCCTAGCAGTGTCACAGTCAGTACTGGACAACAGACACTCTAGTAGTAGTCATATGTGAGCTGACCTTTGCTGGGGTGACTCAAGGGCCAGAGCTGTGATCTATGTCACAGCAGACAGAGCCAGCAGGAATGAACGTAGGTGCTGGACAGCAACATGAGAGTCCAGCAAGTCTTTTTGAGACCTCTTTTTTAACTTCCTATTTCACATTATTGCATCCCCCCTTAAGCATTCCATTACATGCTTAATTGATTGACATAACTGTTATAGTGCTGAAAGGTTTTCTCAGAATAATGCAAATGTTTAGGTTTGTGTAGTTGCAGTCTGTCTTTGTGTAGAAAGGTTCAGACCTGTTTTGCATAGGCAGCAGCTTGCCTTTTCTAGGTAATGCTCATGAGCAGGTGATGGCATGTGCACCAACTGGTGTCTACCACTTGCTAATTGCATCCAGAGCAGATGTGTTATCTTTCCATTAGCCAATGCCATAGCAACACAGTGCTATAATTAAGTCCTTTAAGTAGGCCTTGCCCCTTTACCTTGCCTGTGAGGACGACATTATGTAGGCTTGGGGGCTACAGCTTCACAGAAGGAAGGTAGAAATATCTCTTAGAACAAGAAATGTGGAGAAAGCCCAACACAATGGGAGACAAAGTTCCTGCATTAAGTACAGACTGTAAGTATTACTGTTATACACATAGAAGATTGCTAGATTAACAGGGTTTGTCTGGACATGCATTTTTTGCATGACCTGACGTCTGACAGTGATATGTCTATGACATATCTCTCAAATGTCCAGATTTCCACAGAATGCCCAGAGGTTTGCCTCTTATGTTTTGTCTGTTCCTCAAACAATTTCTGTTTTTGAGAAATCACTAGGATAATTTGAAGATTGAAGTCAGTACATGTTGACATCCATTTGTGTTTCAGACTTCATATTATTCAGAGAAGTTATGTTACAACAAACCCTGTAACTCCAGCAACTGTTTCAGTTTGTAACACCATTATGTGAGATATGTCCTCATTTTCGGCCCTCTGTCCCCCAAGTAGGTCAGGCTTTGTCCATATGTCTTGCAGTAAGAGGTTCAGAGGTATGATATATCATTATTTAGTGACTTCAATCCTGCTATCATCCCAGTGAATTAGCAGACTCCCAGAAGTGGTATGAGGCAGTGGCCATAAATATGGTCCAATACCCTGGACATTCTGTGGAAATCTGTACAATTGAGAGTTATGCATGTCTGGCCATTGTTACCAGACTGTCAAGAGTGTGTAGTAGTGTAGTGTGTAAATGTTTGTTGGGCTGTGTAGGGAAAATGGAAGATGTGAGCATCATACATCTTTTTCTATCTGACTGTGCATGCTGCTAAGCCACTGGTGGTCTATCAGCTGTATATGTTTGTACGAGCAGACTGAGAAATGTCCTGTAACACCTCAGGCTTCTCAATACACTGTGACTTGGGGCAGTGTATGTCGGTGTAATGTGTGACTGTCGATCAGGACAGTTTGTTCAAACAGTCGTTTATATTCTAGAGTTCAGTTGGGGTACTGGTATGCGTTATACTCTAGAGTTCAGTTGGGGTACTGGTATTTTGCTATGACTGTGGTGCAAATGGTTGTGGGTGGACAATTTCTCACCAATGTCGGCTATTCCCAACAGTTACATCCCTATAGTGCATGATATATTTGCAAATGCATGAGTAAATCGCTAGAGCTGATTTGCAGTAGTGTTGTGTTGGTCTGACTGTAGTTCAGAAGGTGTTCGGCGAATTGGTTGGCAGCTCTCAGTTTTTTTCCCTTCTATTACATGAATGCAGTCATACGTCTCCACTGTCCAAATTTCTACACACTGTCCAGATGCGTGGCTCATATTTTTGGTCTGTTCCCCATAACAGTTGTGGGTTTCTAACAAACCACTGGGATGATGTAAGCATTGACATCACTAAATGATGACAATCATTTGTGTTTCAGACCTGAAATCTATCAGAAAATATATGTTAAAACAAACTGTGATACTCTAACAAACTTCTATGGTTATAACAGCCATATTTCAAATATGTCAGTATTGTTTGCCCTTTATCCCCCCACTTTGTCAGGCTTTTTGCAGATGTCTTGCAGTAAGAGGTTGAGTAGATATACACAGATATGTATATATATATATATATATATGTATATATATATATATATATATATATATATATATATATATATATATATACATATATATATATATATATATATATATATATACATATATATATATATATATGTATATATATATATATATATATACATATATATATATATATATATACATATATAAATATATATATGTATATATATATATATTTATACACATACATAGACAGATTTTATATATATATATATATATATATGTATATATATATATATATATATATATATATAGGTAAATATATATGTTTGCACCTGTCACCCCTGGGCTTCCGGATATTGGCAAAGGCTCTTGCCACCCCCATAGTGCCTTTTTTAGGCAAGGCTCAAATTCTAAACCTACCACCCTAGAAAACAAAAATGAAAAAAACTAAGGGTAATGCTGCTCAATGCCAGAAGTCTAAACCTCAAGATGCGCGCACTCGAGGCCCTCCTCAGTATGGAGAACATCGATGTCTGTGCTGTGACTGAAACCTGGTTCAAGGCTCCTGAGAGCACCCCAGCACTATCAGGTTATACCTCATATAATGCGTTCCGGACCCAAAATCCGGACCGAACCACAAAAGGAGGGGGAGTATCCATATTCATAAAGGATACCCACACCTCCAGGTTAGTGGCAATGCACGAAGCATCGGAGACCATCCAGGTGCAATTAACCATAGGTAAAACTGCCCTACAGTTTGTAGCATGCTACAGGCCACCCTCTCAAACTCAGGAACCCCACACAGCCTTCCTGAAGACACTGGAGAGTATGAATGTCTCTCCAAACACCATCATATTGGGTGACTTCAACTACCCAAACAGACTGGGAACATTACTCAAGCCCCAACACCCTAGCCCAAAGGTTCCTGGAGTTCATAAACTCAAATGCTATGGAACAACTAGTCACCATTCCCACAAGAGGAGAAAATATACTAGACCTGATCATCACAAACATGGGGACAAAATGCTCCACACCGGAAGTATATCCCTCATTGGTGAGATCAGACCATAAATTAATCTCACTGGAGATCCACATCCTGCCCCCAACCCCAGCAAAAAAGACCACAGTGAAGAACTTCTCAAAAGCAAACTTCACACTTCTTAAGACTGGAGTGGTATCCTTCAAGGCCCCCGAGCCAGTGGAAACCACAACCCACGCTGCTGAAACCCTTACAAATGGCTTCTACGAGCACTTCCAGGAATGTATGGATCAAGCAATCCCTAATAAAATCAAGACCCTTTCCACCAAAGGCAGGCGCCCGGTCTGGTGGACCCAAGCCATAAACAAACTCTACAACAAGAGGAGAAAGCTACTACATGACAGAGCAAAATCCTTAAAAGGGAAGGCATCTCTGATCAATACTAGCAAAAATCTACGATCACTCATAAAATCATCCAAGGCCAACTTTGAGAGAAAAATCGCTAAAGACACAAAAGACAATCATAAGGCCTTCTTTAGCTATGTGAGAAACCTGGGTGGAAACTCCCAGATATGCTCAGAATTAGTTCAAAATGATACAAAAATCACTGAACCCACAGACATTGCCAACATACTGGCAGACAGGTTCAGTGCAAATTTCTCCCTCCCCCCCAAAAGGAGAAATATCTATCCCACCAGAGTCTAGCCTCCAAAACATCTCAGATGCCGAGGTGAGAGCTGCTCTCTCTAAAGCAAAAAACACCATCAATGGGACCGGACGGTGTCCCCGGCTGTGTGCTACATGAACTCAATGAGGAACTAAACCCACACATAAGGCTGCTGTTTAATCTTAGCCTTACTACAGTATACGTACCCAAAGAATGGCGTACGGCAACTGTGGTCCCACTCCACAAAGGCGGTGCTTCTACAGAGCCTGGAAATTACCGCCCCATAAGCTTGACGAGTCTTGTCTGCAAAGCTATGGAGAGGATCATAATGGAACTCATAAATACAGACATTGGGGACCTGCAGACACTGGATCCTACACAATTTGGCTTTGTCAAGGGCAGATCCTGCCTCTTGAACTTGGTCGACTTTTTCGAAACAGTCACTAAGGCCATTGATGAGGGTAAGGCAGTTCACACAGCCTACCTTGACATAGCAAAAGCGTTTGACACAATACCCCACTGGGGCATCATAGAAAAGCTCACCAGCTTAGATGTAAACCCATATGTCACAAGATGGGTTGCAAACTGGCTCAAGGACAGAACCCACAGGGTTAGAGTTGCTGGTGCCATGTCAGACTCTAAGCCGGTCACGAGCGGTGTCCCACAGGGATCAGTCCTGGGCCCCCCTCTTGTTTGGCATTTATTTTTCTGAAGTGCAGGCAAACATAAGGGGATTGTGGCTGACAACATTTGCAGATGACTGCAAACTGGGCACCATAATTGACACTCCATCAGACACAGACATCCTCCAGAGAGGTCTCATAGAAATGGATAACTGGTGCCAGAGCCATGGCCTTAAGCTAAATGCCAAAAAATGTATAGTCATACCCTTTGGGAAAAACAAGGTAGCCCCTAATTACCACATAGGTGGTAATCCATTAAACACGGAAGAAGTTATCAGGGACCTGGGGACCCAAGTTGACAGTAACCTCTCTTTTGACACTCACATTGCCAAAGTGGTTAGGAAGACCTTCTACATTGCCCACCTGATCATGAAGGGATTCACATCCAGATCAGGAGAGGTCATTGTACCCCTGTACTCTTCACTTATCAGACCAATGATTGAGTACAACGCCCCATTCGGAATGTACCTTACCCGACACCTGCAGCAGTTGGAAAGACCCCAAAAGTTCCTCACCAAAAGGATAAAGGCTCAAACATATGTCATACGATGCCCGACTGAAGAAACTCCAGCTCTATTCAGTCGCATACCGTCTGCTCAGAGGTGATCTGTGCCTGACATACAAGGCCATGTCCAACCCGGAATTAATGGACATGCTCCACCTCAAAAGATCCAAATCCACCAGAGCCACGAGAGCAAGAGACTTAAACCTCAACACGGATATAAATAGAACGTGCTGGAGGGACAGATTCATCACCCAGAGACTCCCTACACTATGGAACAGAATCCCAGTCCATGTGAGGCAGAGCCCCTCACTGACTCTGTTCAAGAGAAATCTTGACGAGTGGATGGGAGATCGTAGGTCTACCACGGGAATCATCTCTGTGTCACTGCTGGACAGAGGCACAGCAAACTAATGGGTATAGTATTCTCATCCTAAGGGGTGGTGAAAGCCACACACACTCTGGCTAGGCTTATAAATGCCCTAGGGCAGATAGCCTAGTATGAACCTATGAACCTACGAACCTATATATATATATATATATATATATATATATATATATATATATATATCTATATATATATATATATATATATATATATGTATTTATGGGTTCACTACATATGACCAAAAGTTCATATGACCAAAGCCCATTTGACTGAGACCAAATGATCGAAAGTTCATTTGACCGAAAACCCATATGACCGAAAACTCATATGACTGAAAAACAGCACTGGCAGGTATATGCCCTGTTCCCCACTGTAGTGCGACCCTGGAGTGAGAATATAAAGTTGGGGGTTGTAGCCCCCACATTTTGCAACCAGTTTTTACTGATGTTGTATGTTTTAATGCATTTTTAATGGATACACATGTATACAACAGTGCATAAACTGCAATTATGTGGGGGGCTATGCCCCCCAATATATTCTCACTCCAAGGTCACACTACAGTGGAGAACAGGGCATATACCTGCCAGTGCTGTTTTTCAGTCAAATGAGTTTTCGGTCATATGGATTTTCGGTCAAATGAACTTTCGGTTATTTGGTCTCAGTCAAATGGGCTTCGGTCATATGAACTTTTGGTCTTATGTAGTTGTTGTTGTTTGTCTTTTCGGCTTTTCCCGGTTAGGGGTCGCCACAGCGGAACTCCGGTCCACTAATGACTGGCAGTCGATTTTTATGGTGCTGAGTTGCCAGCCCGACGCCCAACCTTCAGCAAATGCACGCCCATTCACGCATGTCTTTCGGAGGCCAATCGACCACGGGGTGGACATGCAGACTCCACACAGAAGGCACTCCAGCTTTTATAGATATATATATATATATATATATATATATATATATATATATATATATATATATATGGGTCTATTTCATTTCACTGAAAGCTCATTTCATTGAAACTCAGTTGCTTGCGCACAATTCACTGAAAGCTCATTTGACTGAAAACTCACTTGACTGAAACTCATTTCATTGAAAGTTATATATTTTTTCCCACTGTAATGCAATCCTGGAGTTAGTATATAAAGTAAGGTAGGGTGTGGGGGGCACATAGTTTGGTTATATATTGTCTTCTAGAAAGAGTTATTCATTGGACTTGTAAGTATACCTATCTATGGTTTTAAACATTTAAAATAGGTGGGGGGCTACGCCCACCCACATCCACCCTTACTTTATATACTAACTCTAGGATCGCACTATAGTGGGGAAAAGGCCATATATAACTTTCAATGAAATGTTTCAGTCAAACGAGTTTTAAGTGAAATGAGCTTTCAGTGAATTGTGTGCAGGCAACCGAGTTTCAGTGACATGAGCTTTCAGTGAAATGAAGTAGACCAATATATATATATATATATATATGTATATGTATAAATATATATATATATATATATATATATATATATATATATATATATATATATATACGCACACAGATAAATATACATATGTGTGTGTATGTGTATATCTGTAGTTATAAATCTAAAGCTATATATCTACAGATACATATATCTGTATCTAATATATATATATATATATATATATAGATACAGATATAGATATCTATATATATATATATATATATATATATATATATATATATACACACACACAGATATATATATATGTCTAAGACAATACTAATTCCACATGTTTTTACCTAATGTTGGATGACCGTCCTGCATGATATATTTACTGTAGCATTTGTAATTCTTACAGCTCATGTAGAGTAGTGGCAGCTGCTGTGACTGGGGTGCACAGGGTCCTGGATTTATGGCTCGCCAGGGATGTGTATTTTTTCCTTATGTTAAACGAGTGTAGTGCATAATATGTTTGTAAAAGCATTACAAATTCCCACAGTTCAGATGGTGTAGAGATACACTGCTGTGATTGTAGTGCACAGGGTCCTGGGTTTGAGACTTGGTAGTGATGACTTTTTTTCATTAATGTTAAATGGCCATAATGCATGACATGTTTGTAAAAGCATTGCAAATCCTCACAGCTCAGATGGTGTAGTGGTATGCTGCTGTGATTGCAGTGCACAGGGTCCTGGGTTTGAGGCTTGGCATGGCTGATTATTTTGTTGCTGGGCAGAACAAGGGCTGATGGAGACAGTGTGATTAAAGTACTTTTAAGCAGTTGTAGGCAGTATGCATGTTTTTTTGCGAAGCTAAGCAATGCTAACAGATGGTTAAGTCTTCAGCTTTGCTTAGCGGTGCTTATTCCCTCGTACACCCGTTCTAATTTTAAATAAAGAAAAGAACAAAAGGGTGATAGCAAAGTGTGAAATAGGGGCAAGCAGGGGGTAAAACATTAGGAAAAGCAGCTAGGAATGAGCAAGACTGGTATAGGAAAGGACCATAATAAGAAGTTATGTACCTACCATAACGTTCCATGTTAGTTGTCTTCTCTCACCTTCTTTCTTGCTTGATGGGTTCGGAGCCGATCCCTCGGCTCCGACTCGGCACTTGCTAAGCTCGAGAGTCACTTTTACCAGCTCGAGGCAGCCCCATATCCCATGATGCAAGGCGGTAAGTACCCAGATCTCGTTTGCTGACAAAGGGCAATAGCACCAAGCATAAAATACTTCCCAAAGGAAGAAAGAAAACTTACAGATGGAAGAAGGACCAGGTCTGAATGGTCTTCAGCATAACAGTTTCTTATAACAAGGTCTGTCCAGGCCAGGGGGAAGGAGGGAGGGTCGAAGAAAGAAGGCGAGAAGACAACTAACATGGAACGTTATGGTAGGTACATAACTTCTTAATGTTAAGTTGTCAATCTCGCCTTCATTCTTGCTTGATGGGACCGTCCCTAGCACCTCTATCCTGGGTGGCTCAATGGAACAAACTCTTGAGGACTGTAGAGCCAAAACTGGCTCTGTCCCTGGAGGCCAAGTCCAATTTGTAATGGGAAACAAAAGTGTGAGGAGTGTCCCAAGTGGCCGCTGCACAAATAGTGTCTAAAGGAAGTCTAGCTTGAAAAGCTGTAGAAGTAGCTAAGCTCCTAGTTGAATGTGCTTTAGGTTTTGAGCACAGCTGTTTTCCCCTGAGCAGATAAATTTCAGAGATGACCGAAGAAAGCCATCTAGACAAAGTCACTTTAGAAACAGGAAGGCCTTTTTATTATCCGCATAGGAAACAAAAAGTTGATCAGATTTTCTAAATTTTTTGTTCTGTGCAAATAATATCTAAGTTGACGGTGGACATCAAGATAATGTAGCTTTTGTTCAGCTCTATCTGAATAGTTAGGAAAAATACAGGAGATCAATGGATTGATTCAAATTGTTCTTTGAAGCGACCTTAGGCAAAAAGGTTGGGTTAGTTCTCAAAGATACTCTGTCTTTGTGAAAAACCAAATAGGGGGGTCGAACCGAAAGAGCATGAAGTTCAGACACCCTCCTGGCCGATGTAATAGCCACTAGGAATAAAGTTTTCCAAGAAAGATATTTCAGGGAACAAGAAACAGCTGGCTCGAAGGGGAAGAATCAAGGATGTCAGCACTAAATTTAGATCCCACTGAGGAGGAGGATTCCTGATTGGAGGCTTTAGTAGGAAAATTCCTTTCAAGAAGGCCCTGCAGAGCCTATGGGACATAATATTATGATCTGCTATCCCGACATGAAAATTGGAAATAGCAGCCAATTGAACTCTGACTGTGGAAGAAGAGGAGCCTGCATGAAAAATCTCTGCTAAGAAGTCCAGGACTGCCTCAACAGGGGCAGTAAAAGGATCAATATTCTGGGCCTTAGCCCAATAAGAGAAACGTTTCCATTTGCTTGTATAAATCCTCCTGGTAGAGGATTTTAGTGAAGCTACTATGATGTCTCTAACTGGGTTAGAGATCAAAGGAAGCCTGGCTAAGGAAGGAAGTGGAGCAACCATGCTGTGAGGTTGAGAGAAGGGATTGACCGGTGCAACTGACCCGATTGGTGAATCAGAAGATCTGGCACTGGGTCCAGATGCCACGGCTGCACCAAAAGGTGATGATGGAGGAACGGGAACCAAACTTGTCGAGGCCAGTAAGGGGCAATGAGAATCAATTTGGCTCTCAAAACGGTAGCTTTCTGGATCACCTGAGGGATCAGAGGAAATGGAGGGAAGGCATAAAGAAGTCCCTGGGGCCAATCCTGGGTCAGAGCGTCTCTGGGGGGATGGCCTGATAGAGGGAAGAGGCTGAAGAAGTCTGGACATTTGCTGTTTTGGGGAGTAGCAAAAGATCGCAACATGGACGACCCCATTCCAGAAAAATCTCTTCCGCTATAGATTGCTTGAGAGACCACTCGTGAGGCATGAGAATAGCTCTGCTCAATCTGTCCGCTACAATGTTGGTTTTCCCAGGGATATGCGTTGCTACCAGAAACCGATGAGAGGAGATCGCCCATTGCCATAGTCTGAGCTTCTCGACACAAGGGGTAGGACTTGGTTCCGCCCTGTTTGTTGATATACCAAACTACAGACATGTTGTCTGTGTGGACTGCAATTGTCCCTACGGGAAGAAAGTCGTTGAGGGCTTGCAACGTTAAAAGCACTGCTCTCATCTCCAGGACATTTATGTGCAGATGGTACTCGAGCGGCTGCCACGCCCCATGAACCATCCTGCCCTGATAATGACCCCCACCCGATCAGGGAGGCATCCGTGGTGACAGTGGCAATCGGGGTAGGGGATACAAAGTACCTGGCTTGGTGAACCTGAAGCGATGTGATCCACCAAGCAAGATGCTCTTTGCATGTCTGTGTCACCAGAATCTGGTGACGCATTGGAAGTTGCTGGTATGACCATTGTGTGAACAGCATCCACTGAAGAAGGCATGTAGAATCGAGCCAGGGAAGAAGAGTAATGGCCGCAGCCATGAGACCTAATACCTTTAGAACCATTCTGGCCTGTACTTTCTTGCTGGCCAGAATGATCCTGACATGACTCTGAATGTCTGAAACTCTTTGATCTGTAAGGGTAGCTGACATCCGAACAGTGTTTAAGTTTGCCTATGAAGGTAATAGACTGGCAGGGTGATAAGGATGACTTTTCGAAGTTGACTGAGATGCCCAAATGAGAACAAAGGTTTATTGTGTAATCCCTGGCTTGTATAAGCTGATGCCTGGTGGTGGCTGACAGGAGCCAGTCGTCGAGATACAGAAACACCTGGAATCCTTGACGTCTCAGGTGAGCCGTGACCACTGCCATGCATTTGGTGAACACTCTGGGGGCTGTAGTGAGACCAAAGGGCAGGGCTCTGAACTGGAAATGACTGGACCCCAGCCGAAAGCGGAGAAATCTCCTGGGCGTCTGTGAATTTTGATGTGATAGTACGCATCCTGAAGATCTATTGAGCACATCCAGTTGTCCTTCTGTAAGAAGGGCAGAATTGACTGAAGAGTGACCATTCGGAATCTTGTCTTCCTGACAGACTTGTTGAGTCTGCTGAGATCCAATATTGGTCTCCAGTCTCCCGTCTTTTGGGGACCAAAAGAACCTTGAGTAGATTCCGGCTCTGAATGGTCTATTGTAACTGGCTGAATGGCTCTTTTTGCAGTAGTTTTGAGACTTCTAACTCTGCAATTTCCCTTAGACCGGTGGTACATCTGGAAGGGAATTTGAGGGAAGGGACTTTCCTCGAAAGGAATTATGTAACCCTTGGATATGATCGACTGTACCCATCTGTCTTGAGTGAGGGAATGCCAGGCTTCTGGGTACAGTGATAATCTTCCCCGACTGCCTCCAAGGAGGGACAGCCGGGCAACATCTCAGGGATGCTGAAAGGGCTTGTCAGAGAGGCTCTCTGTTTCCCTGGTTTTCGGACCCCTCTGCCTCTAGAGCGGCGTCTGTTGTTGTTACCCCCTCTGCCTCTAGGGGTAAACTGACCACGTGAATCCAGCGTGACTCCTTGGGATTTACGGAACCACATTTTCCCACCTTTCTGTCCTTTGGGATAAGGCCTAGAGGGGGTGGAAAAACGGACTCCAACAGCAGAAAGAGTCTTGCCGTCCTGTTCACACCTGGTCAAGGTTTCCTTCACCTGAGGGCCAAACAAAGCTGACCCATCAAAGGGAGAATTTGTGAAGGACGCCTTAAAGGGATCCAAAATCACATAGCCGCATCCAGGCTTGGCGTCTAAGAGCCACACCTGTACCTGCGGCTCTACTCGCTCCATCCGCAGCATAAGATATTAGCCGCATGGAGGAGTTTGCAATGGAATTGAGGGTTCCTAGATGCGAAGCAATTTTTTCTTGAGCCCCTGCAGCTGTAGGATCCTGAACTACTTCACCCAGCTCCTTAAGGATATCCCTCTGGAGTCTGGTGAAGTGACAAAGGTAATTCAGCGAATGCATAGCAAAGGTCGCTGAGGAAAACATCCGCTTACCGTACCTATCCATGGTCCTAGAGTCCTTATTAGGACAATGGACGGGCACGGAAGGATCTGCAAGTTCCTTTTTGGTGGCCGCAGCCACCACCATGGCATCAGCGGGGACACCCTTAGTGAGGAATTGCTTGTCACACGGGGCAGTGATAAATTTTGAAGGCCTCCTAGGGACTGGCTCTACAGAGTCAGGAGCTGCCCACGCCTTTCGTGCAATAACCTGCATAAGGGGGTCGAAAGGCGGAGACACCCAGGAGGTGGAGGGCCGAGATCCAAACGCCTCTAGGTATACTGACTCATCCTCAGAAGGATTGCTGGTGGGCCAGTTTCCCCTCTGTTTAAGGAGTTCTAGGATGTCTGAGAAGGAGACATCCTCAGAGGGGATCTAGGGATCCCTCTGACTCATCAAAGTCAGTATCCGGTGACAGACTCGGGGGAGTCTACATGCTTCCTCTTACAAGTCCTCTTCCTAGGAGGATCTCCCGAAACATCAGGAGAATCCTCGGAAGAGGGGGAAATTCCCAATGGGGAAACCTGAGGCGGAGGATCTCTGGGTCCTGTAGCAAGAGAAGTGGCAGAGATGTCAACAGGTACTATAGAGGGAGGAGCTACGGGAACAGACTGCTGACTGATACCAGTGGCCAGTACACTCTTCATCACCTCGAATGCTCCCCTCCCAGGCAGGTCCGAGAGAACCCGCTCCCAAGAGCTAGGAACTCCAGGGACCACCGAAACGGAAGTCTCCGAGGCAGATGTCGGAGCCGAGCTCACCAAGGCCGAGGCTCCAAGGGGAAGAGCGGGTTCGGACAAGGGTCCGATGCCACTCACCCCCTCAGAGGAGACCATGGAAGCCCGACCACCGAATCCCTCTAAGGAAGGTCTCGAAGAGGAGATAAGAGTAGAGGCTGAAGGAACAGAAGGGGGTATCCGTCCTCCAGCCGTAGCAGTAACCATTCCCGAAGACTCCAACTCCAAGCTCTGGGGTAGAGTTGAAGGAGGAACTGTAACAGGATGTGGACCAACAGTCGTCTGTTGAGACGGACTATGTAACATTTGGGCCAGTACCTGTGACTTAAGTAATCTACTGACCACTCTCTCTAGGTCATGATCTGACAGTCTGGATGACCTTGAAGATCGGCTCCGATGGCTCCGTTCCGAAAGGAGAGGTGAAGCCGGAGCCGACAGTATCGGCTCCAAGGAAGGAGATCTCGACCTCTTCCTGGAATGAGCCATCGGAACCGATACTATAGATCCTGTCGGAGCCGAAGACTTATCGGAGCCGACAGGAAGCCTCGATGCATCGGCTCCAGCCGGAGCCGATACAGCCACCAAAGTAACGGTGTCGGAGCCGATCGGAGCCGACACCGATGCCTGTGCCACATGGGTGTCAGAACCGATCGGAGCCGACACCGAAGTGGTCGATACAGATTCGGCACCGATAGCCATCAGTGCCGAAGGTTTTGTCAAGCCAGAATCGGCTCCAGCCGGAGCCGATCTCGACTCTGAACGAGTCGGAGCCGAGGCCGCAGGCTTAGACACAGAAGCCTGGGCCTTGGAAGATTTAGCTGATTTAGATGGAGCCGACTTAGCCGGAGAGCCCTCCGGCTTAAGAAGGCCCCTAAGGATAAGCTTGTTGTGTCTTTCCTGCAGGACTCTCTGGCTGAAGGAATGACAAATAGCACAGGAGTCCTGCAGGTGAAGAGGCCCCAGGCAATACAGGCAAGAAGTGTGACCGTCTGTCAGAGACATCTTCTGACAGCACGAGTCACACTTCTTAAAACCTGAGACCCTCTCCTTTGACATGGTGCTTTACAAAAACACACACACACACCAGTCAAAAAATTAACTTAAATAAAATACCAAAAGGTATTTCTATAAACAAACACACACACCCTAACAGGGAGGGGATGGGATGGGTAAAGTTTGACTAAAATAAATTAGAAAAGACAGGGAATTTCTGTCACAAAATGTAAATAATTAACTAATAATTAAGGGTTTTTTAAGAAAAAGGGGCTTAATATCCAAAAAAAGTGAATCACTTACCAGGAGCTGGTAAAAGGAGGACCTCATAAGCGAAGCGGCAAACGAGATCTGGGTACTTACCGCCTTGCATCATGGGATATGGGGCTGCCTCGAGCTGGTAAAAGTGACTCTCGAGCTTAGCAAGTGCCGAGTCGGAGCCGAGGGATCGGCTCCGAACCCATCAAGCAAGAATGAAGGCGAGATTGACAACTTAACATCTCTACATTTCTTCTGCAGCAACAGCTGTGACTGATGTGGAATTTATAGCCTTACACCCCACAGGGAGGGGTGCTGGCAACATACATTTGTAGAGTAATTTGGCTGTAGATTGATTTACGTCACTGGATATGGTAGCAAAATGTAGAGCTATGTATGTGGCAATGATTTTTTTGTGGGACAGATGCCCTTTTTTTTTAAAGTGAGAGTAGGATGTTGGGGAAGGGCTGTAAGTATGTTTGGCAGGGTAGGCTGGGTAGGATAGGTTGCATCTGTAGACAGACAAGATATACAAGACAGCAGACAGGGGTGGTATATGACACGAGGGGGGTAAACACATTGGATGGGGAGGTTGGTTGGGAATCAGATGCCCATGAGCCCCCAAATGGATACAGTAGGACTGAGGTCCCCACCCATGGGCAGTCACCACTGCACCTTCACGGCCCCAAAGGTGGCTGCACTGGGGGCTGGACAACAGGGGCAGCCTGCCTCTCCGGGTGCGCCAGGCAGCCCTCCATCTGGCGCAGTTGTCCATCCAACTCGGAGTGGATGACACTGCACACCATACCCTGGAACATATTTGTGGGTGATGAGCTCCTCTTCGTACCCAGGGGGGATGGGCCCCATCCCCTGAGGTGGTTCCACCTGAAGGTGGTGCAGGACCAGCAGAGGAGGATGTTCCAGGATGGGTCCCAGATGTGCTGGGGCCTGGTGCCACGGCCAGATGAGGCAGGACAGGCGGATCTGCCTTCCCAAACGTGCTATGGTTTTGTAATTTTCCAAGATATACTGGTTAGTCATGAACAAAACATTTCAAAATTAACTATAACAACATGCATGGCTGTTCCCATTAACCCAAACCAACAGATGTGAAACAGTTGCATAGCAAACAGAACACATGCATAAAACAGAACAACAGTAAGCATTTTAACAGCATGCAAGTTACATTGACCACAACAGACCACCAATAATGGTATTCAACAAGGTATGTTAATATGCAACTAATTAAATATATGAATAATAATAGAACATATGTCCCAACAATAGGTTTGAGAACAATATACCCATAGTATATGAATAATAATTATTGATGCAGATGAGGGGTGGGGGGGGGAGAAAAGTCCATTAACAACTGTATAGACTTATATTTTTCACAACAACACTGCTCAGTACTCTACAGGTCTACCCTCACTTTACATCTACCTATGGCCCATAGCTTCTGTAGCACATACATACTTGTTAAGACTGTCAACCTGTAATGGTATGGGGCAGACTGTGAGAACTATGGCTACATTACTGGAGGGGGCTTGTACATGTCAGGGTTACATACTTGACAAAGAAGAAGTACCCTGTACTGATGTTGTGTGAGTCTGCTACTGGCATACTTCACCTGGATTCCTATCTATGTCCAAGGAGATTGGCAGCAGTGACCACTAGCTGTGACAGCATGACACTTGAGAGACATGTATTGGGAAGAGTACATGGTGTATCTATCCTGATGTCATTTGCAGGCATGTGGTTGGACAGTGGGACAGTTGTACACAGTGTATTGGTATATCCTTCATACAGCTACTACAAACATTTCTTTACCTGTAAGACCAGTGGAGAAAATATCTGTTACCACTATCTGACTGTTTCTACAAATATTCAAGATTTCTTGAGTTAACATATGCTCACATCTCGGTACCACTCCCTGGATTCGAACCGTGTCTGGGTGTGCTAAAATGAACAACAAGGCTATTTCTCATCATACTGAGCTCCTGGGTTTTCTGCCTAATACTCTGTGGGTTAGACAGTGACCTTGTAACCCTGAGATTCATGCATGATAGGTAGTGTACTGTGTATTAATCCTTTGAAATAATACAATCTGGAAAGCAAAGGTTAACACAAGGAAATGCAGCAGGGGACACACAATAATACATTACAGGGTTCAGATCTTAATGCATAACATATTTTATATTTCACTTGTATCTTGTTTTACAGCTCCACAATCTACTGTTTTGCATATCAGCTGGTTCTCCGAACAACCTCAGTTAATTCATGCTGTCACAGCCTTATTTGCTGTGAAGAACCTGCACACATTCTATTGATTTATTTATTTTACATTTGTTGACCGGGATAGTCCGACTGGATACATGTCCATTTTCAGCAGAGGCCCGGGGAGAAAAGCTCCAGAGGTGGTTTCATAAACAATCATTACGATATACATATAGATCAGGAGTCATCATAACATTGTACAAACAGAACACATTTTACAGACTAGTTAAATTTAAGTTAAATTTATCCAAATATAACACATTTTACAGTCCATTTAGATTAGTACAGTCTAACCATTTTCTAAACTGGCTTAACAAAGATAATTCAGTACCACTTACAGACATAGAACTAGTACACCAGTGTCCATGAAGATTTAGTCAGGCTTGGAGCAGGGACATATCCAGTGATACTTGAAATGCTCCTTGAGAGCTTTTTTACATTGAGATGGGGTGGTATTCCAGGGTAATGCTAGCAGGAAGGGATTTCCAAATTTTGCCAGCAGAATTGGCGAACAGGGAGTCACCAGCTGAGTTGCTGGATTTGATGGTTTGCACTAATAGTCTCGGAGTGATCTGGATTTGGAGTGGGGATAGATGATGTTTTTCAGGGCAGGTGTATTATCTGGTTGGTTAAGAGCTTTGTAAGCCACAATGAGTTGATTATGCTGAATTTGCCTGGGAAGCTCTAGCCATCCGAGATAATTTAAATTTTTACAATGATGTGTACTATAGGGTAGACCAGTTGCAAATCTTGCTATGTTGTTATAGCAGCTTGAGAGTTTGTTAAGGTCAGTTTTAGTTAGGCTGGCAAGTAAAGGGGAAGCATAGTAGATTGTGGAGAGTAGGTGGGAGCGGGCAATAGAAGTCCTAGCATATGGCGTAAGGAATGGCTTTATCCTATATAGTGAGCCCAGTTTTCTGTTAATGGTTTTGATTGTTTTGTTGATATGCATGTCAAACTTAAGATTGTTGTCTATAATGACACCTAGCAGTTTTGTATGGGCATCTGGAGAGATTATAGGTTCATAGGTTGGTACTGGGCTATCTGCCCGAAGGCATATATTAGCCCAGCCACATTGTGCGGTATTCACCACCCCTTTAGTAGTTCCCTAGACCCTTGTACTAGCAGCTAGTATCCTTGGCCCCTATCTAGTAGTGCTGTTGGTGTGATCCCTGTGTGAACTTTCTATTACCCATCCACTCATCAAGGTTCCTCTTGAATAGTGATAGTAAGGGGCTCTGTCTTATGTAGATCGGGACCCTGTTCCATAGTAAGGGAAGTCTCTGCGAAGGGAATCTATCCCTCCAGCATGTTCTATTCATTGTTGTGTTGAGGTTTATATCCCTATAGCGTGTAGCTGGAGCAGATATGGTTTTGCTAAGATGGAGCATGTTCAACAATTCTGGGTTGGACATGGCTCTGTACGTTAGACAGAGATCACCTCTGAGAAAGCGGTATGCAACAGAGAACAGTCTTAGCTTTTTCAATCGTGCTGCATAGGGCAACTGTTTGAGGCCAGTAATCCTCTTGGTTAGGTACCTCTGTGGTCTCTCCAGCTGCTGGAGATGTCTAGCCAGGTACATTCCAATTGGTGCATTGTACTCAATAATGGGTCTGATGAGGGAAGAGTAGAGGGGCACCATTACATCCTTAGATCTTGATGCGAACCCTTTCGTGATCAGATGAGTCACACAGAAGGATTTTCTAACCACTTTGGCAACATGGTTATCAAAGGAAAGCTGAATGTTTATGGTACCATTATTGGCCTTAATGGAGAGAGAGAACGCCGGGGATCTATGCATGGGGGTGAAAAGTAGTAGTTTTGTTTTATTAGGATTAAGAATCCAACAGTGAGCAGCAAGCCAGTTTTCTACTAGGTTGAAAGTACTCTGAGTTATTGATAGCAGTTCTGTTTGCGAGGTGCCATTGCAGATCAAAGCTGAGTTGTCTGCATATTGAATGCAGATGGCTTCAGGGATGACTTTGTGAAGGTCATTGATAAAAATGGAAAACAGAAGTGGTCCCAAGACAGACCCCTGTGGGACACCTAGAGTGCTGGGTAGGAGGTTTGAGAGTTTGTTATGCCTTAAGACAAACTGAAGTCTATTGTTCAGGTAGGATTCAAACCATCGGAGACAGTGATTGCCTAGAGACATTGTTGCCAGGGTGTTGAAGAGAAGATGGTGACTGACCATGTCAAATGCCTTGGACAGGTCTAAGGAGAGGGCTGAAGATAACTTGTTGTTGTTCCTGTTATAGTTTATAGCATTAGAGAAGGTGAGGAGAGATGTGGTGGTACTTTGATGTGGCCTGAAGCCATGCTGCGAGTTAGCCAGTAGGTTGTTTTGGGTTAGAAAGTACAGGAGATGTTTATGGATGCATTTTCCATTATTTTTGCCAGAGGTGATGAGATAGCTATCGGTGGATAACTCAGTAGAGTTACCGAGATATTTTCCAGAGAGAGGGGGCTGAGGCTTCTGATATGGACCGATTAATTAGAATGGAAATGGGGTACGCTATAGTATCTGCAGCTTTTTGTAAATATTCTGCTGGGAGAAGGTCTGCAGCTAGGGTGGTAGGTTTTAATTTTTTGAGTATTGAATGAATGAAAGATGTAGAGACTGGTTGGAAGCTAAAGCAGGTCTGGGAGGTGGGAGTGCTATCCAGTAGGTTAGAGGAGTTACGGGGTATTTGGCTAGCAAGGGCTTGGATGGTTTCAGTAAAGAAATTATTAAAGGTGTTAGCAACATCTGCTGGTAATTTATCAGAACAGGCTGAGGGAGGTAGAGTGGTGATTTGACATGGGTGCAGTAATTTATTTAAACCTACCCACAATTCTGGGGGGTTATTTTGGTTCCTTTGTTGGAGATGGAGGTAGTAGTTTTTTTATCTAATAGAATAGCTCGTTTTGTCTCATTTCTTAGTTGTCTACATTTGGTTTGCTTTAGAGTCTTTTGTAGCATGCCATATTGCCCATGCCTTATTTCTGAGTATGATTTTTGTTTTAGTGTCTTTAGAGAGCCATGGGGCAGCTTTTGTTTTTACACTCGTGGAACGAGCGGGAACATGGGCATTGAGGATGGTGAGGAATTTATTATTAAAGTGGGAGACGGCTTCATTTAAGGGCAAGTGCTTTAGGGCAGCCCAGTTGCATGCCTTAAGTTCATCCTGAAACTTCTAGGATTGAAGCTTTTACTATTTCTTATTGTTCTGTAGATTCTACTTGTACAACAACATACCAGAGTACACACAATAGGTTGTGGTATAGGTCTTTATTTCACTTATATGACACAGTGCTTTATTACTGCATATCCTGTAGATCAATATTAGTCTGGCAAACCTTTATTTAATCATTAGACACAGAACACACTACACCTACTGGCAGTAAACAATTTACTCCTTCTTATTTATTTCACTATACACTGCAAGGTAGATCTGTGCTCACCAGCCTGTCGGTGCAGCCTTGTCCGTCTGTCGGCATGGGCCTCGACATTGCTAGCCCTCTCCACTGCAGCTGTAGGGGAAGAAAACAAACATTATGCATACCTGTCTATCACATACTCACGCTAGGATTTAGTACAGCTATGGATGAGATACTTACAAACTACTGCAGCATTCCATGCTGAGCATCTTGGATCCACTGGGCCAAGAGTGCTCCCTTCCACCACTTTAGGTCGACATAATAATGCCGTACCTGCTCACCAGTTCGGGGGATTCCAGTGGCACTGGTAAGGTCATGTGCCAGATGGTCCCAGGCCTATGCTTTGTACTGAGAGCCCTGGTACTGGCCATGCAGCAGTGTGTCATCATGGTTTTCTATGAGGAGCCCAACCATGACCCTGGACTCCTGAATGCCCCAGCGCTGTGCCCAAAAGCGTGCTCCCAGACATGGTTCCTGCAGAGATCAGACTACAACAGGTTATAGCTGTATTCCTGCCTGTGCAGTTTAAATAAGGCCATATTCCTGCCCTTTCCATCATTGGACCATTATGAAAATGCTAAGCTCAGCGAAGTGGTGCGCAAATCCGCTAAGTGGAGTTGAACAGTGCTTAAAGGGGTAAATGCTAAGCACTGCTTAACAGTACACAAATCCGCTTAGCTGAGCTGACTGCTGCTTAGTATTTACATCTAAGCAATGCTTAAACCGGCTAAGCAGAGTTGACCACTGCTAACCATTGCTCACTTTTCATTTTAAAAAATATCAGAATTATAACTTAATCATTACTGACACATTATTAAGTGTATATGATTTACTTTACATGACATCCCTCTATGTGCTTTCATTATATTATCTTGGGGTGTGACTATACTGTATGGGACACTTGTGTATACATGGGTGATTTCACATGTTACATGCACTCACACTTACATTATGAACCAGCTACATCACCCTGGTTAACAAATATTAATTACTACATAATTAAAAAAATAAATCATTTTAACAATGCTTTCTCATGTAAAAATGAAGGGCCTGTCTGGGTACTCGAACCATGAACTGCTGCATGCAAAGCCAGGACTCTAACCACTACACTATATTGTCGTTAAGAATCTGAGCTATATGTTTGCACTTAGCTCCTATGAGATGTTTTAGCAATGCTGAGCAGAAGGCCGCAGGCTGCAAACCTGCTCAGCTACGCTTAAACTTTACTTGGAATAGAAAAAAAAAGTTTAATAAAAGCACTTTAATTACACGTATCAATACTCCTTGTAAGTCATATTTGGTAATGCAATACCTGTCATTAAGTCTGTATGGGCAATATCAGGATTGAAGTCACTACATAATGGTATACATTTGAGTTTCAGACTTCTAATCCTTCCCTACATGTTATGTTGGTACTAACCCTGTTCCTCTATCAACTTTCTAAGTTTGTATGGGCAATATTTGTAATCTGTCCCTATCTGTCCTCCCATCAATTTTATGCTTTGTCCAGTTTTTGCTCTAAGAGGTTGAAAGGTATGCCCCCCATCATTTTAGGCTTTGTCCAGATTTTTGACTCAGAGAGGTTGAGAGGTATGCACCCTATCATTGTAGGCTTTGTCTAGATTTTTGGATCTAAGTTGAGAGGTATGGTGACAGTGCCGTGCTGCACTTTCGCAATGCAGAGGGTGTGTGACAGTACCTGTCACACAACCCCTTCATTGCTTCCTGTTTAAATTCCTGCTTTCAGTGTTTGCAGACATTGAAAGTAGTTAGAAAGTGCCATACAGCACTTTCAGATTGTAGGGGGCGTGTTGGATGTGCGAGCACTATTGGAACATGCCCCCTGCACTCAATATTGTTAGTATCTGCAAAGCCATTATCAGGAACACACCTTTATTAATATGTAAGGCGCATAGCTGTTAAGGTTATGTGGAAGCGGACACCATTCACTCCATCCAGGATTAACACTATTCTTGCATGGAGTTTACTGAATCCTGGGGTTTGTTTTACCTTTATTAATTTTATATCCTGAAAAGATTAGAAACGGTTTCAAAATGTACAACAACATACTGAGATGTCCTCTTCTGGATTTATCAGGTACAAAATAATATCATCTGCAAATAAAGGCAAATTTTTTTGAGTACAATGCCAATTATATCCTTGTATTTCTGATGCCTTTATTTTCTTTGCCAATGGCTCTAAATATAAACCAAATAAAAAAGGGGAAAGAGAACATCTCTGTCTGATTTTTCTGTTCAAACACAGCTTATCTGAGAGGAACCCTCCCACTTTAATTCTTGCCTCAGATCGTTCATATATCCTTCTAATTAACCTTATTATTGTATTAGGGAATGCAAATCCTTACGTTACCAGCTTACTCTGTTAAACGCTTTCTCTGTATCAAGGCCCACCAGCAACAGTGGTATTTTCTTATATTTTGCTTCCCTATGGATTATCGCTGTTCTGTAAATGTTGTAAAATGTTTGCCTCACCTCCACAAACCCACAATGACCCATAACTATCAATATTAGCAACACCTGTGCCATTCTTTTAGCCAGTATAGACAAACACTCTATAATCATGGTTTAAAATTGAAATGGGTCTATATAAAGCTGGGTCTGAAGGGTTTTTGCCATTTTTAGATAACACAGCCACCATAGCTTTCTTCTAAGATGTTGCTGCTTCCCCTCCTTTTATAATACTGTTTATTTATTTATTTATTTATTTAACATTTGTTGACCGGGAAAGTCCGGAAAATCTTCCAGATCTTTGTCACTTTCTTCCCTCCTAATTTCCAAACTTGCACAGGAATATCATCTGTCCCTGGATTCTTTCATGAAGACTGATTATGCATCACTGTTATCATCTCATCACATCCTATCTTAACTATTAGTTTTTGAGCCTCATCTACCTCTAACTATGGCATAATTAAGTCTTCCATAAATATTTCCATTTGTACTCTTTCTTGATTTCCACATTTTTCTGCTTTACACAAACGTTCTTAAAATTTCTGGAGTATCTCTAAAACCTGTAAAATATTTCTGGTGATATTTCTTGCTATAGGTTTCCTAAGTTTGGCAAAAACTCCTTCAACGTTCTCTTGCCTAAGTCATTATTTTAAAAGCTTTTGTGTTCTGGAGTTATCAAAACATTGTTTGCTTAACTGAAATCTTTCTAGACTCGCATATATTATCCATTTACTCCTTTATTTTCTCTATAGCACTCTGCAATTGCTCCTCCTCTTGTTCTGGGAGAGTCCCCCTATTCTGCAATACTTTAACCTTTGTCAGCCCCTCTAAGTAATTTCTATTACTTCTTAACCATATCCCTTTCTCTTTTATTTCGCCCCTGTTTTTAAACTCCATTTTTATTTTATCCCAGTCACTAGCTATAACATCTGAAGATATTTCTATCTTCCCTAATAACTCCTGAATAATTTCTACTAACCATTCCTTAAATTCCTCACTGTTTAACAGGTACTTGGGAAAATGCCACTATCTTATTTTTACTTTATTACCCTGCATTTTTATCTTAGTTTTCATTGGTGCACGATCAGAAATAATTATCATATGTGTGTCAAAGCTTTCAATTAAATGCACATGTTCCTGTGAAATATAATTTCCATTTAGTCTAGCCCAGTTATTATATCTTGGGGAATATGTAAATTCTGTCCGAGTTTTTACTTCTGAATTCATACCTTCCATACCAAATATTTTCATAAATTTCTTCAGAAATCTATCTTCTTTTCTGATATCATCCCCTTCCAAGTCCCCCTGATACATCCTCACTATTGCAAACAGCTCAGATGGCTTAGTGGTAAATTGCTGTGGCTATGGTGTGCAGAGTCCTGGGTTCAAAACTTGCCAGGGCTGATTGTTTTTCAGGTGGGAGGTTGGCCTAATGGTTAAGGTGTTTGCCTTACAGACACAAGGTGCAGGGTTTGATTCTCACAAGAGATACTTGGCTAGGCTTAAAATGACCCTCACAGGCAGACAGCCTAGTATTAATCTATGAACCACACCAAATTCCAGTCCCTACCTATAAGTAATATCCCTTGCTAAAATCTGATTCTTATTTCTAAACTTTTCTTTATCTCCATTATAGCAGTTTTAGGTGGAATATAAATACATGCCAGTGTAATCCTCATCCCTTGCCAACAGCCCCTTAGTATTACAAATCTACCATTTTTGTCTTTTTTCCCTCAACTATCACTATTAGAGCCCCTCCAGTAATTAGTATAATTACTCTCCTTTTCCTCTATCCCTTTGTTTCTGCTGAATAGCCATTCTGAAATTCTCTCGTTGTCAGGTTCACATGCTAATTTCTTTCCAAATGTGTCTCCTGCAGCATTGCTAGTTGCACTCTGCATTTCGTAATATAATTCAATACTCTTTCCTTTTTATCAATACCTGTAAGGTCATTCACATTCCACGATAACATGGACGGCCCAGCCATTAAGATAAAAAGCTGTTGTTCCCACCTACTACATATGACAATTTTTTGAATGTGTATTTCAGATTTTGTGTTATGTGCACACACTAATGTTTGGCAGACTGATCTTTTGTACAGTTGTCTCTTCTCATTTCCATTTGAATCCATGTCACATTTTTCAAATCTTTGTTTTAATGAAAACCCTCAAACAAAAAACTAAGTACAGAACACCCCCATCCCCTATTAACTTGGAACAAACACACAAAACTATGTACATCTTCAAAATATGAAGTTTCACCCTCCAGAAGGGAAAACTGACCCAAATGGAGAATGAAAACTATGCTGTGCATTGAAGAGGAGGTTATTACTAAGGAGGTATTTTACGAGTTGCTCATGGATACACTTTTCCAGGAATTTTGATAGAGGGGTTGAAATTGCTATAGGCCTATAACTGGTGAATTCGGTGGCTCCAAGCCAGTTATTTTACATTAAGAGAGTTGAGGTCTAGACTCTTGTGGCAGGACAGTGTGACCTACACCCTTCTAAGCTGGAAATTGCTGGTGAAGACTTGTTGTGCCTGTTATTCTAAGTGTCTTTATTCTGGTTTAAGCACTTGGTTTCCAAGCCAGTTAGTTTACATTAGGAAGAGTTGTGGTCTAAACTATTGTGGCAGGAGAGGATAGCCTACACAATTCTAAGCTGGAAATTGCTGGTTGAAGGTCTATTGTGTCTGTTATTCTGAAGTGTCTTAGTTCAGGCTTAAGCACTTGGGCTCCAAATCTAGTTGTTTTACATTAGGAGTGTATGTGGTCTAGACTCTTGTGGTGGGATAGTGTGGCTTACACCCTTCTAAGCTGTGAATTGCTGCTTTATTTAAACTGTTTTTTTTCTGCTGAGACTGTGATTTTATAGACTTTGAATTTCTAGAACTGCTGCATTTTATAGCATAGGCCAGATTCAGACTTGCTGAATTCAGACTGTTTGATATCACTTGAGCATTAAAACCAACTCTTCACTGAGATACTGAAAGATCAGAGGCATCTGTTGCTTCCAATTAACTATAAGTACCTGTTTTTGCTCTTGCATTGCACTTAAATTTGCATTTGCATTCTATTGTCTGTCTGAACTGTTTTTGCCACATTTTACAGTATACTGTATTAGTTCATCTGTAACATAGACCATTCTCCATATAGACATATTAGAAGCTAAAATCCCCACCATCTGGAAAATATCCTATGAAATCCCACTTCACAAAGGAGGCAGCTCTACTGAATTCTCCAATTATAGGCCAATAGCTATACTCTCTCCACTTGCAAAGATTATGGAAAAATGTATTCATAGACAACTCATGCACCACCTAATCCAGAATCACCTTATGGCAGACACTCAGCATGGCTTCTGTCCTCATCACAGCACTACTTCAGCCCTCCTAGCCTTTACCAACACCATAAACCATAATCGCAACAATAATTATATATCCTCAGCCCTCTTCTTGGATCTTTCCAAGGCATTCGATATGATTGATCACCAACTTTTAATCCACACCCTGCAAACATTCTGTCTAGATTCTAGAGCCCTTCAATAGTTTCAATCCTACCTGAATGGTCATCAGCAGGTTGTCCTCTGGCAGAACAAACTCTCTAATCTTCTACCTAACATCCTTGGAGTACCACAAGGCTCTATACTAGGGCCCTTGCTGTTCTCCATCTTCATGAATGACCTTTATACTGTCATCCCAAAAGTCAGCTGTATCCAATATGCTGATGACTCTACTCTGATTTGCTCGGCCACATCTCCAATAGAATTATGGTCAACTACCCAGACCACCTTTAATACAATAGAAAACTGGCTTTCTGAATGTCGTCTGATCCTAAATCCCAAAAAAACGAAAATGCTGTTATTTTCACCAACACGTAGGTCTACCGCTTTCACCTTTACCATAAATTCAAATGATGGCACAATAATCTCCCCTGACCCCTCTACAAAACTATTAGGTGTCATCATAGATAATAATCTAAAATTCGACCTACATGTTAACCAAACTATCAAAACCATCAATAAAAAACTAGGGTCACTTTACAGAATAAAAGCCTTCCTAACCCCTCCAGCTAAAATTGCCATAGCTCACTCTCACCTTCTTTCAACCCTTCTGTATGCCTCCCCTCTACTTTCAAATTTAAACAAGATTGTCCTTAACAAACTCTCAATTTGCTACAACCCCATTGCCAGGTTTGCCACTGGGCTGCCTTTTAGGACACATCATTGCATCAATCTAAATCAGTTTGGGTGGCTTGAACTACCCAGCCTAATCCAGTATAACCAACTGATTATGGCCTATAAAATCCTCTATAATCCGGACAATACTCCTGCACTTAAAAATATTATCACCCCCTATAACAATCCTAGACCACTTCGATCCTCTACTAAACTACTAATTCAGACTAGCAAAATTAATAACACAGCCGGTGACTCTCTCTTTGCACACTCTGTAAGTAGACCCTGGAACTCTCTTCCAGCTGATATTACCTTACTTTCTACCTTAGGTCAATTTAAAACTAGACTCAAACGACATTTGGCACTTAACTGGCTATGTCAATGTATCAAGCCTGGCTAACTCTCTCTAGAATGTGCAAAAATCTGTTAACCAGCTTACTGTGTAATTTAATTTAATCCTGACTTACGCTCGGGATTAACTCTAACCTGTGGAACTTGTTTAACTTACTTATGTAATCACTGTAAATAGTCTGTTTGTAATATGTAATGATGTATCTGCTTACCCTTGGAGCTTTTCTCCCCAGGCCTCTGCTAAAAATGGACATGCATCCAGTCGGACTATCCCGGTCAACAAATGTAAAATAAAAATAAAAAATTCCAGGTTTTCCATTTCTGGGTCTGTTTTGTAACTTCTGAGCATCAAATTCAAGCCATCCTTGTTGGTTAAGGCCCTTCTGCACCCTTGTGGGAGGAGAATGCTGTCTGGGTCCCATCTAATCGAGGGTGATTGGAGTTGAGATCAGAGGCAGCATCCTTGTTGGCTAGTTTGAGTTAAAAGTGTTACTTCTTGTTTTAAGCCCTGCATTTGCACTTTTTTGTATGTAGCGAACCATCCTGCATTGCCGTGTAGCGGTGGTTATAGACACAAATGTTTTGCTTGTTACATTTTCCCTTAGCACTTTGCTTGTGGTCCTCCAGAGGTTTTTCGTGGCCCTGCTCTACTACCAGGTGGAACACTAAGCCTAGCCTCAGAGGTACCAACACACCTTTAACCCACTAGCCATTCCTAAGTGTGACCTCTTTTCCTGACCATATAAATTTACCTAACACCATGGAAGGACAAATTCCCACAGTTTCTCAAGTCAGCTTTGTCGACAAGGGCATCCTGAGGCAGAGAAGCAACTGCCTCATGTTCACCAGCAACCCTCTACTCCTAGTCTACACAAACACAACATGTGAGAGATGCAACTATATTAAGAGCCTTGAATCCATGCTCTCTCACACAACAATCAGTACATATGACAATGAGTAGGATGTCAGCATGCACACATCACCTCCTACTCCACCCAAACATATAATCACACATGCCTACATATGCGGAGGTCCTCACCAGAAACATACCTAAACACCAGAGACCTCCCAAACATAAACACAAGCAAGCTACACATAACACTTCCTCTACAGAACACAATACATATAATAGCTCTCACACCAACATCTCACCTGTCAAGCCCTTAAGGTAAAACACAAAACCAAACATATTAGTCATAGGTGGTTCCATTGGGAGACACACAGATGTCTCTCTCACCAGTCTGGATAAGGAAAAGGTCATGGTCAGCTGTCTGTCAGGTGCTAAGATCCCCCATATTACACATGCACACAAGTCTCTCAACAACAAGTACTGTTATGACTCTGGCATACTCCATGTTGGTGTAAACAAATTCAGACATACCTCTCGGGACTATATGAAGAGAGACATGACTAATCTTTAGAATTATGTGTCTCAGGCAGGTATGTCCCTGGCCTTAAGTAGCATTTTACCTTCACTTAAGATGATGCCTCACCACAAACAGAAAAGGATTGACTTCAATAATTGGCTTAGTTTCTGGTGTCATTCTAAGGGAATCCACTATCTGTCAGCCTGGGATGACATGATCGACAGACCTCAATTCTTTGACAGAGATGGTCTTATCTGCCACCCCTGGGATTTCAGCTACTGGCTAAGACTCTTGCCACCCCCATAGTGCCTTTTTAGGCAGTGTCTCAAGGACAAAATTCCCAACTTAAAAACTCCATCTAAAAACAATCTCAAAGTTATACTGCTAAATGTTAGGAGTCTCAACATGAAACTGCACTCACTTGAAGCAGTCCTCACCTTGGAAGATGCAGACATTTGTGCAGTCATGGAGACCTGGTTCAAGGTTGTGGAGAGCACCCCAGCCATACTGGTTACACCTCCTTCCACACATCAGACTTCAAACTGAAGGTGTGAAAACTAAAGGAGGCAGTGTCTCAATATTCATTAAAGATAAATACACCTCCAGATTGGTTAAACAGTATGCTTCCCTGGAGACACTTCAGGTGCAATTAACTGTTGATAGGATACCTATTCAAGTCATTGCCAGCTACAGTTCCCCTCCATGAATCAGGACACTCACTCTGCCTATTTAGCTCTACTTAAGTCCATCAAGATACACCCGAACACCACAGTTTTGGGTGACTTTTAACTACCCACCATTGACTGGGTAAATTACTTGTGCTCAAACTCACTTAACAACGTCAAGGAACCTTTGGGCAACTCCAGTCCCCTGGACCAGCTGACTGACATCTCTACAAGGGGTGCCAACATCCTGGATCTGGTGCTTAATAATATGGGAGACCACAGTAGCACCCCCACTGTGAGGTCTTCCCTGGAGAGATCTGGCCACAAAATCAGTCTCATTCAAAGTAACCATCACACTTGACCCCACCCCAGCAGCAACTAAACTAAAAAAACTCCTCCAAAGCAGATTATAACCTCTTACAGGATGGTATAAATAGCTTCACTGCACTCCTCCTCAGATAGAATTGGCAACTATGACGGGTTCTGCACCAATGCTTTATACAAGCACCTGTATAACTGCATTGACTTGCCTGTACCCGAAAGTACTAAAACAAACTCCTCAAGGAAGAGCAAACCTGCCTGGTGGACAACTGCCATTAACAGGCTTTACCAGTTCAATTCTTGGCTGGAGCGCCTTCTGTGCTGCATGTCCTCCCCGTGGTCGAGTGAACTTGAAAGACATGCAGGTAGGTGTGTCTTCTTTGAAGGTTGGGCGCCGGGCTGGCAACTCGACACTGTAAAACTCCACTGCTAATCATCCGCTGTGGAGACCCCTAACCGGGAAAAGCACAAAGACACACACACACACACACACACACACACACACACACACACACACACACACACACACACACACACACACACACACACACACTAAGAGGAAGAAATTGCTGTCTAAGAGTAAGAGGAAGAGAGCCCTAAACTTGAAACACTTCCTCCTCAGCTTAAACAAGCAAATAAGACTTCTTGTGAAGTCCTCCATAGCAAACTATGAATCTAAATTAGCTTCATCAACTATGGACAACCATAAGGCGTTCTTTAGTTACATCCGTAACCTAAAAGGAGAGGCCCAGATTTGTGCTGAACTAGTCATTAATGACACCTCATATACTGAGCCTGTGGACTTTGTTAACTAGTTGGCTGTCAGGTTCTGTGAAAACTTCACTCCCCTGTCCCTGCCACAGGTACCCCATGACATCCCTACCACTTGTCCCCTACCTTGCATATCTAAAGAGCAGGTCATAAATGCCCTCTCTAAGGCTAAAAACACAGCATCTACGGGACCTGATAACATCCTGGGCTGTATCCTACATGGGCTTCAATAAGAATTAGCAACACCACTGAGTAGTCTTTTTCAATTACAGTCTATGCACTGGCTTTGTCCCAGATGAATGGAAAACGGACACCGTTATTCCCTTGCACAAAGGTGGTGCTTCCACTGACCCTAGGAACTATAGACCTATTAGCCTGACTAGCCTTACTTGCAAGGCCATGGAGTGAATCATCATGGACCTTAACAACAAAGATACAGGTAATCTCCAAGCACTTGACCCTACTCAGTGTGGATATCTCTTGTTAGTTTATTCTTTCTTTATCTCCTTCTATACTGTGGGAGCCACCATTTTTGTTCTTAATAATCACAAACTTGCATACCTACAGATATCTCTAGTAAGCTTTCTTATTGTCCTGTTTAAAGGCTAGAAAGCTGAAATGTACAACTGTGAAATATAGTGCCCTACTTTTGTTTGCCAAATGTGGATGAGCACAGACAAATAGTACTGTACCTATCTAGTCCAACCATCAAGATATTCTTATTAACTTGCGCTATCTCTCTCTCTCTCTCTCTCTCTCTATTTCTCTCTCCCAGTGAAACAACCCACTACCTAAAGAACTTGCACAGATGAAGTTCCCTTGCAGTTGCAAAATTTCACAAGGAAAAATACACTGAGTTAAATGTATGTAAGACAAATTCATAGACTAATAATTTAATTTGTTAAGTCATGCACTAGTGTGTTATGTTTGTAGTGTTGAATCTGCTGGAAGGATATCCACACCCCCACCAACACTTACTCATAGGCATTTTACTGCTGAAGGTGAAGCTACATTAACATTTCAGAATATTTTAATCTTATCGGTGTAATAGATCCCGGGAAAAGACATTGAAAAGCCCATAACTATTAAATTAGATGCTGTGACTCAGGTCAGGGTTTTAGAGTTCAGTCACTTTGTCTTTGCATTCAGGAACATTCTACCTCATTGACTGTTTACGGTGGTAAACCATCTGCAGGTTTCTTCCCGCTCTGTTTGTTCCACTCACTCTGCTCCCCTGCACTTACCCCATATCCTACTCTCCCCCAGTACCTCTAATCATATCCCAAGCAAACCACTCCCCCTCATCCCTCTGATCCAGTTATATACAACTCTACCTTGTCCACACCCACATTCCTCTGATCAAATTATATACAACTCTACCTTGTCCACCCCCTCATTCCTCTGATCCAGTTATATACAACTCTACCTTGTCCACCCCCACATTCCTCTGATCAAATTATATACAACTCTACCTTGTCCACCCCCTCATTCCTCTGATCCAGTTATATACAACTCTACCTTGTCCACCCCACATTCCTCTGATCAAATTATATACAACTCTACCTTGTCCACCCCCACATTCCTCTGATCCAGTTATATACAACTCTACCTTGTCCACCCCCTCATTCCTCTGATCCAGTTATATACAACTCTACCTTGTCCACCCCCACATTCCTCTGATCAAATTATATACAACTCTACCTTGTCCACACCCACATTCCTCTGATCCAGTTATATACAACTCTACCTTGTCCACCCCCACATTCCTCTGATCAAATTATATACAACTCTACCTTGTCCACCCCCACATTCCTCTGATCAAATTATATACAACTCTACCTTGTCCACCCCCTCATTCCTCTGATCCAGTTATATACAACTCTACCTTGTCCACCCCCACATTCCTCTGATCAAATTATATACAACTCTACCTTGTCCACCCCCACATTCCTCTGATCAAATTATATACAACTCTACCTTGTCCACCCCCACATTCCTCTGATCAAATTATATACAACTCTACCTTGTCCACCACCACATTCCTCTGATCCAGTTATATACAACTCTACCTTGTCCACCCCCTCAATTCCTCTGATCCAGTTATATACAACTCTACCTTGTCCACCCCCACATTCCTCTGATCCAATTATATACAACTCTACCTTGTCCACACCCACGTTTCAGTCACGCCTTACCTACTTTTATTTAACCAAAATGATCTGCTTCCCCTTACAGCCATCAGCTTGAATTCTCATCCTCCCCACTATAATTCTTTGCATCTTATTCTGTTTTACCATCATAATATTATCACCACCTCAAACTGTCTTATATTAACCCCAGGCTTACCACCTTCTCTTCTATTATGCACACAAACTAACATTGGGCCGTAACTGGACTACTGACCAGTCACATCTCCCCCACCCGTCCTTATCACAAATCACAGGGCAAAACACCTAACCACATTTTCAAAGCCCACCCTGAAGTCAAACAATTTCCAACCTTACCTTCAGCTGCACACATATCACAAGATAACAAAATCTCTGTTTATACCTGATATTATATTCTAACATATAAATGCCACTTATACTATTGTTAAACCCACTATCACAGTTGACATGCTCTTCCTTACCTGCATAACTTAATTCTCAACCTCGCTATAGCTATATCCTCATTGACCCCCCCATACACCAATACACATCAACAACTTCCTCCAACCATCACCCCAATAAACAACACAGCTTCTCACATATCTCCTCCCAGCTTTTCCCCCATACCCTCCCATATTATTCAAGCCACAAACTGGCCTCCTCACATCCTAAGAAACCACACTTAACACCAGTATCATCACCGAGGGATATAAAACACGTCCCTTGGTACTCCTTCCTCATTACCTACCTACTCATATGTGGAGACATACATCCTAACCCTAGCCCACCCTCTAATCCTGACTACAAAAGGAACCAGAAAGATTTAAACATGCTTACACTGAACCTTAGAAGTATATGTAATAAAATAGCCCCACTGCATGCCTGGATTGATCAAAATAAACCTGACATACTAGCCCTTACAGAAACATGGCTACACCCCAGTGTAAAAGACTTAGAAATAATACCTCCAGACTTTGCAATAACCATGGATCTAGAAAAGGGGGGGGGTGTAGCACTTCTATATCCCTCTACACTCAACATCACACCCTACACCAGTAACATACCCACCTTTTCCAATGCTGAGGTACTAATCTCCTTTTTGAACCTTAATACATCACAAGAATTTGCATAATAGTAATATATACCTCACCAGGTCAATATACCACTGTTGGAAAATATTTTATCCTGGACATCTCAAACAATAAACTTTGAAAAAATAATCTTAGGAGATGTAAATATAGATTGGCAAACCATAGCTTCCGACTCCCGCACAAACAGTATAAATCTGTATGTTTTTTCTCAGCTTATCAATGCTCCAACAAGATACAGCAAAGATCTTACCTGCCAGTCCACCTTAGACTGGATTCTAGTATCCCACCCTGCCAATTACCCCTCTTCTGGTACACTGTCTAGCTCCCTGAGCGATCATCTACCAGCTTATTCCATTAGAACAAACTCCCAACAACTAAGAGTACACACTATAAAATTGGTTAGGAGCTCAACTAATTTTTGATAGCATAAATTCAACAATCGACTGGACACCCCTTAAACAGCTACCCCTTAATGCTGCTGTACTATACTTTAATAACACCTTCCTTCACATACTTAATACACCAGCTCCCAAACTACCCCTTAATGATGCTGTACTATACTTTAATAACACCTTCCTTCACATCCGTAATTCACCAGCTCCCAGTCGTATGAAAAGAATCAAAAAGAACTCGGCACCATGGCTCTCTACGGAATGTAAACACCTGATGAAGCAAAGGGACCTAGCCTAGTCAGCACCATGGCTCTCTAAGGAATGTAAACACCTGATGAAGCAAAGGGACCTAGCCTAGTCAGCATCATGGCTCTCTAAGGAATGTAAACACCTGATGAAGCAAAGGGACCTAGCCTAGTCAGCACCATGGCTCTCTAAGGAATGTAAAAACCTGATGAAGCAAAGGGACCTAGCCTAGTCAGCACCATGGCTCTCTAAGGAATGTAAACACCCGATGAAGCAAAGGGACCTAGCCTAGTCAGCATCATGGCTCTCTAAGGAATGTAAACACCTGATGAAGCAAAGGGACATAGCCTAGTCAGCACCATGGCTCTCTAAGGAATGTAAACACCTGATGAAGCAAAGGGACCTAGCCTAGTCAGCATCATGGCTCTCTACGGAATGTAAACACCTGATGAAGCAAAGGGACCTAGCCTAGTCAGCACCATGGCTCTCTAAGGAATGTAAACACCTGATGAAGCAAAGGGACCTAGCCTAGTCAGCATCATGGCTCTTTAAGGAATGTAAACACCTGATGAAGCAAAGGGACCTAGCCTAGTCCGCACCATGGCTCTCTAAGGAATGTAAACACCTGATGAAGCAAAGGGACCTAGCCTAGTCAGCACCATGGCTCTCTAAGGAATGTGAACACCTGATGAAGCAAAGGGACCTAGCCTGGTCAGCACCATGGCTCTCTAAGGAATGTAAACACCTGATGAAACAAAGGGACCTAGCCTAGTCAGCACCATGGCTCTCTAAGGAATGTAAACACCTGATGAAGCAAAGGGACCTAGCCTAGTCAGCACCATGGCTCTCTAAGGAATGTCAACACCTGATGAAGCAAAGGGACCTAGCCTAGTCCGCACCATGGCTCTCTAAGGAATGTAAACACCAGATGAAGCAAAGGGACCTAGCCTAGTCCGCACCATGGCTCTCTAAGGAATGTGAACACCTGATGAAGCAAAGGGACCTAGCCTGGTCAGCACCATGGCTCTCTAAGGAATGTAAATACCTGATGAAACAAAGGGACCTAGCCTAGTCAGCACCATGGCTCTCTAAGGAATGCAGACAACAGATGAAGCAAAGGGACCTAGCCTAGTCAGCATCATGGCTCTCTAAGGAATGTAAACACCTGATGAAGCAAAGGGACCTAGCCTAGTCAGCACCATGGCTCTCTAAGGAATGTAGACACCTGATGAAGCAAAGGGACCTAGCCTAGTCAGCACCATGGCTCTCTAAGGAATGTAAACACCTGATGAAGTAAAGGGACCTAGCCTAGTCAGCACCATGGCTCTCTAAGGAATGTGAACACCTGATGAAGCAAAGGGACCTAGCCTAGTCAGCACCGTGGCTCTCTAAGGAATGTGAACACCTGATGAAGCAAAGGGACCTAGCCTAGTCAGCACCGTGGCGCTCTAAGGAATGTAAACACCTGATGAAGCAAAGGGACCTAGCCTAGTCAGCACCATGGCTCTCTAAGGAATGTAGACACCTGATGAAGCAAAGGGACCTAGCCTAGTCAGCACCATGGCTCTCTAAGGAATGTAGACACCTGATGAAGCAAAGGGACCTAGCCTAGTCAGCACCATGGCTCTCTAAGGAATGTAGACACCTGATGAAGCAAAGGGACCTAGCCTAGTCAGCACCGTGGCTCTCTAAGGAATGTAAACACCTGATAAAGCAAAGGGACCTAGCCTAGTCAGCACCGTGGCTCTCTAAGGAATGTGAACACCTGATGAAGCAAAGGGACCTAGCCTAGTCAGCACCGCGGCTCTCTAAGGAATGTGAACACCTGATGAAGCAAAGGGACCTAGCCTAGTCAGCACCATGGCTCTCTAAGAAATGTGAACACCTGATGAAGCAAAGGGACCTAGCCTAGTCATCACCATGGCTCTCTAAGGAATGTGAACACCTGATGAAGCAAAGGGACCTAGCCTAGTCAGCACCGTGGCTCTCTAAGGAATGTGAACACCTGATGAAGCAAAGGAACCTAGCCTAGTCAGCACCGTGGCGCTCTAACGAATGTAAACACCTGATGAAGCAAAGGGACCTAGCCTAGTCAGCACCATGGCTCTCTAAGGAATGTGAACACCTGATGAAGCAACGGGACCTAGCCTAGTCAGCACCATGGCGCTCTAAGGAATGTAAACACCTGATGAAGGAATGGAACCTAGCCTAGTCAGCAGCATGGCTTTCTAAGGAATGTAAACACCTGATGAAGCAACGGGACCTAGCCTAGTCAGCACCATGGCTCTCTAAGGAATGCAAACACCTGATGAAGCAAAGGGACCTAGCCTAGTCAGCACCATGGCTCTCTAAGGAATGTAAACACCTGATGAAGCAAAGGGACCTAGCCTAGTCAGCACCATGGCTCTCTAAGGAATGTAAACACCTGATGAAGCAAAGGGACCTAGCCTAGTCAGCACCATGGCTCTCTAAGGAATGCAAACACCTGATGAAGCAAAGGGACCTAGCCTAGTCAGCACCATGGCCCTCTAAGGAATGTAAACACCTGATGAAGCAAAGGGACCTAGCCTAGTCAGCACCATGGCTCTCTAAGGAATGTAAACACCTGATGAAGCAAAGGGACCAAGCCTAGTCAGCACCATGGCTCGCTAAGGAATGTAAACACCTGATGAAGCAAAGGGACCTAGCCTAGTCAGCACCATGGCTCTCTAAGGAATGTAAACACCTGATGAAGCAAAGGGACCTAGCCTAGTCAGCACCATGGCTCTCTAAGGAATGTAAACACCTGATGAAGCAAAGGGACCTAGCCTAGTCAGCACCATGGCTCTCTAAGGAATGTGAACACCCGATGAAGCAAAGGGAACTAGCCTAGTCAGCACCGTGGCTCTCTAAGGAATGTGAACACCTGATGAAGCAAAGGGACCTAGCCTAGTCAGCACCGTGGCGCTCTAAGGAATGTAAACACCTGATGAAACAAAGGGACCTAGCCTAGTCAGCACCCTGGCTCTCTAAGGAATGTTATCACCTGATGAAGCAACAGGACCTAGCCTAGTCAGCACCATGGCGCTCTAAGGAATGTAAACACCTGATGAAGCAACGGGACCTAGCCGAGTCAGCACCATGGCTCTCTAAGGAATGTGAACACCTGATGAAGCAACGGGACCTAGCCTAGTCAGCACCATGGCTCTCTAACGAATGTAAACACCTGATGAAGCAAAGAGACATAGCCTAGTCAGCACCATGGCTCTCTAAGGAATGTGAACACCTGATGAAGCAACGGGACCTAGCCTAGTCAGCACCATGGCTCTCTAAGGAATGTAAACACCTGATGAAGCAAAGGGACCTACCCTAGTCAGCACCATGGCTCTCTAAGGAATGTAAACACCTGATGAAGCAAAGGCACCTAGCCTAGTCAGCACCATGGATCTCTAAGGAATGTAAACACCTGATGAAGCAAAGGGACCTAGCCTAGTCAGCACCATGGCTCTCTAAGGAATGTAAACACCTGATGAAGCAAAGGGACCTAGCCTAGTCAGCACCATGGCTCTCTAAGGAATGTAAACACCTGATGAAGCAAAGGGACCTAGCCTAGTCAGCACCATGGCTCTCTAAGGAATGTAAACACCTGATGAAGCAAAGGGACCTAGCCTAGTCAGCACCATGGCTCTCTAAGGAATGTAAACACCTGATGAAGCAAAGGGACCTAGCCTAGTCAGCACCATGGCTCTCTAAGGAATGTAAACACCTGATGAAGCAAAGGGACCTAGCCTAGTCAGCACCATGGCTCTCTAAGGAATGTAAACACCTGATGAAGCAAAGGGACCTAGCCTAGTCAGCACCATGGCTCTCTAAGGAATGTAAACACCTGATGAAGCAAAGGGACCTAGCCTAGTCAGCACCATGGCTCTCTAAGGAATGTAAACACCTGATGAAGCAAAGGGACCTAGCCTAGTCAGCACCGTGGCTCTCTAAGGAATGTAAACACCTGATGAAGCAAAGGGACCTAGCCTAGTCAGCACCATGGCTCTCTAAGGAATGTAAGCACCTGATGAAGCAAGGGGACCTAGCCTAGTCAGCACCATGGCTCTCTAAGGAATGTAAACACCTGATGAAGCAAAGGGACCTAGCCTAGTCAGCATCATGGCTCTCTAAGGAATGTAAACACCTGATGAAGCAAAGGGACCTAGCCTAGTCAGCACCATGGCTCTCTAAGGAATGTAAACACCTGATGAAGCAAAGGGGTCAGTGGCATCTCTCTCTATATGTAACCACCTGATGTGAAAAAGGACCCCTAGCCCTAGTCAGCACCATGTAAACACCTGATGAAGCAAACGGACCCACCCTAGTCAGCACCATGGCTCTCTAAGGAATGTAAACACCTGATGAAGCAAAGGGACCTAGCCTAGTCAGCACCATCACTCTCTAAGGAATGTAAACACCTGATGAAGCAAAGGGACCTAGCCTAGTCAGCACCGTGGCTCTCTAAGGAATGTAAACACCTGATGAAGCAAAGGGACCTAGCCTAGTCAGCACCATGGCTCTCTAAGGAATGTAAACACCTGATGAAACAAAGGGACCTAGCCTAGTCAGCACCATGGCTCTCTAAGGAATGTAGACACCTGATGAAGCAAAGGGACCTAGCCTAGTCAGCACCATGGCTCTCTAAGGAATGTAAACACCTGATGAAGCAAAGGGACCTAGCCTAGCCAGCACCATGGCTCTCTAAGGAATGTAAACACCTGATGAAGCAAAGGGACCTAGCCTAGTCAGCACCATGGCTCTCTAAGGAATGTAAACACCTGACGAAGCAAAGGGACCTAGCCTAGTCAGCACCATGGCTCTCTAAGGAATGTAAACACCTGATGAAGCAAAGGGACCTAGCCTAGTCAGCACCATGGCTCTCTAAGGAATGTATACACCTGATGAAGCAAAGGGACCTAGCCTAGTCAGCACCATGGCTCTCTAAGGAATGTAACCACCTGATGAAGCAAAGGGACCTAGCCTAGTCAGCATCATGGCTCTCTAAGGAATGTAAACACCTGATGAAGCAAAGGGACCTAGCCTAGTCAGCACCATGGCTCTCTAAGGAATGTAAACACCTGATGAAGCAAAGGGACCTAGCCTAGTCAGCATCATGGCTCTCTAAGGAATGTAAACACCTGATGAAGCAAAGGGACCTAGCCTAGTCAGCACCATGGCTCTCTAAGGAATGTAAACACCTGATGAAGCAAAGGGACCTAGCCTAGTCAGCATCATGGCTCTCTAAGGAATGTAAACACCTGATGAAGCAAAGGGACCTAGCCTAGTCAGCACCATGGCTCTCTAAGGAATGTAAACACCTGATGAAGTAAAGGGACCTAGCCTAGTCAGCACCATGGCTCTTTAAGGAATGTAGATACCTGATGAAGCAAAGGGACCTAGCCTAGTCAGCACCATGGCTCTCTAAGGAATGTAGACACCTGATGAAGCAAAGGGACCTAGCCTAGTCAGCACCATGGCTCTCTAAGGAATGTAAACACCTGATGAAGCAAAGGGACCTAGCCTAGTCAGCACCATGGCTCTCTAAGGAATGTAAACACCTGATGAAGTAAAGGGACCTAGCCTAGTCAGCACCATGGCTCTCTAAGGAATGTAAACACCTGATGAAGCAAAGGGACCTAGCCTAGTCAGCACCATGGCTCTCTAAGGAATGCAGACACCTGATGAAGCAAAGGGACCTAGCCTTGTCAACCTGGAAACAAAACAAAAATGAACAAAATCATGTTAATTTCAAAACACTATGTAACAAAGTGACAACACTAATCAACAGAGATAAGAAGTCATGTTATTCCCATCTTCAAAACACTCCGTAACAAAGTGACAAAACTAACAACAGAGATAAGAAGTCATATTATTCCCAGCTTCAAAACACTACGTAACAAAGTCACAAAACTAACAACAGAGATAAGAAGTCATATTATTCCCAGCTTCAAAACACTACATAACAAAGTGACAAAACTAACAACAGACATGTCGAGTCGTAGATTGCTAGCATCTTCTCCTGCTCAGCTGGTTAATCTGGGAATCTTGAGACAATGCTATAATTGTCTCATGTACACAGACAACCCTCTCCTCCTCCCAACAAACACAAATACATGTGAGAGATGCAACTATATAGCCAAACTGGAGGCTGAACTCTCTCAACTCAGGACTGGGAAGACCAGACAGGAGGAGAAGGTAACCACACACACAACAAACCCAGTCACACATAGACCTACCCCAACTGCAAATCAAGCACATAATAACACAAAAACATACTCAGAGGCTCTATTAAAAAACTTACCAAAACAACAGAGGCTCCCAAAGCAGACACCCAAAAATCCACCACCTCAAAACATAACACATGCAACACATACTTCAATAAATCGGTGTGTCAATAAATCACAGCCCTTAAGGCCAAACACTATGCCTGATACACTAGTGATAGGTGACTCTATAGTCAGACACACTGACGTCCCACTTACCAGGCTGAGCAAGGAGAGGGTAACGGTAAGCTGCCTATCGGGGGCTAGGATCCGCCATATAACACACGCACTCAGGTCACTCAAAAGCACGTACAAATATGACTCTGTCATTGTCCATGCCGGCGTGAATGACCTGAGACATACCTCCTTGGACTACATGAAAAGAGACATTGAGGAGCTCTCTGATTATGTAGCCCAGGCTGGTATGACCCTGACCCTGAGCAGCATCCTGCCCTCACCAAGAATGATCCCACAATACAAAGACAAGATGATCAGCTTTAATAATTGGCTCAATTACTGGTGTCATTCTAGGGGGATCCAATGTCTGTCTGCTTGGGATGACATGCTGGACAAGCCACGCTGCTTCGCAAGGGATGGCTTGCACCTGTCACCACTGGGCTTCCGGATATTGGCTAAGGCTCTTGCCACCCCATAGTGCCTTTTTAGGCAAGGCTCAAAAGATGAACCCACCTCCTTAGAAAACAAAATGGAAAAAATTAAGGGTAATGCTGCTCAACGCCAGAAGTCTAAATCTCAAGATGCAGGCTCTCGAAGCACTCCTCAGTATGGAGAACATCGATGTCTGCGCTGTAACCGAGACCTGGTTTAAGGCTCCTGAGAGCACCCCAGCGCTACCAGGCTTTACCTCGTATCATGCTTTTCGGCCCCAAAACCCGGGCCGAACCACAAAGGGAGGGGGAGTGTCCATATTCATCAAGGATACCCACACCTCTAGGTTAGTGGCAACTCATGAAGCATCAGAGACCATCCAGGTGCAGCTAACCGTAGGCAAAACTGCTATACAACTGGTTGCATGTTACAGACCACCCTCCCAATCTCAAGAACCCCACTCAGCCTTCCTGAAGACATTGGAAGATATGAATGTCTCACCAAATACCATCATATTGGGAGACTTCAACTACCCTAACATAGACTAGGTGCACTATTCTAGCCCTAACACCCTAGCCTAAAGGTTCCTGGAATTCATAAACTCAAATGCAATGGAACAGCTAGTCACCTCTCCCACAAGGGGGGATAATATACTAGACCTGATCATCACAAAAATGGGGGCAAAATGCTCCACACCGGAAGTATTGCCCTCACTGGTGAGATCTGACCACAAATTAATCACTCTGGATATACATTTACCACCTCCACCCCCAGCACAAAAGACTACAGTGAGAAACTTCTCAAAAGTCGACTTTACACTTCTCAAGACTGAGGTGGTATCATTTAAGCCCTCAGGGCCAATGGAAACCACATCCCAAAATGCTGAATCCTACACAAATGCTTTCTACGGACATCTCCAAGAATGCATGGATTGTGCAATCCCAAATAAAACCAAGACCCCATCCATAAACAAATTGTATAACAAAAGAAGGAAGCTACTGCAAGACAGAGCAAAATCCCATAAAGGGAAGGCATCTCTGATCAGCACTAGTAGAAAGCTATGTTCTCTCATAAAAATATCCAAGGCCAACTTTAAGAGAAAAATCGCCAAGGACACTAAAGATAACCACAAGGCATTCTTCAGTTATGTTAGAAACCTGGGCAGAAACACTCAGATATGCTCAGAGTTAGTACACAACGACAAAAAATTACGAACCCACAGATATTGCCAACATTCTGGCAGACAGGTTCAGTGCAAATTTCTCCCCTCCCTCACCTCCAAAAGAAGAAATACTCATCCCAGCTGAATGTAACCTCCCTGTCATCTCTGATGTCCAGGTGAGAACCGCCCTCAACAAAGCAAAAAACACAGCATCTATGGGACCTGATGGTATCCCGGCTGCGTGATACGTGAACTCCAAGAGGAGCTAAACCCGCATATAAAAATGTTATTTAACCTTAGCCTTACTACAGGATATGTACCTGAACACTGGCGTACAGCAACAGTGGTCCCACTCCACAAGGGAGGCTCCACTACAGACCCTGGGAACTACCGCCCATAAGCTTGACCAGCCTGGTTTGCAAAGCTATGGAAAGAATTATTATGGAACTCATAAACAATGACATTGGGGACCTACAGACACTTGATCCCACCCAGTTCGGCTTTGTAAAAGGCAGATCCTGCCTTTTGAACCTGATTGACTTTTTCGAAACAGTCACTAGAGCCATTGATGAGGGCAAGGCAGTCCATACAGCCTACCTGGACTTGGCTAAAGCCTTCGACACAATACCCCACTCGGGGATCATAGAAAAGCTAAACAGCTTAAAAGTAAATCCATATGTTACAAGATGGGTTGCAAACTGGCTAAAGAACAGAACCCATAAAGTCAAGATTGCGGGAGCCATGTCAGACTCAAAGCCAGTCACAAGTGGTGTCCCACAGGGCTCTGTCCTGGGACCCTCTTGTTTGGCATTTACTTCTCAGATGTGAAAGCAAACATGGGAGGGTTGTGGCTGACAAAGTTCGCAGATGACTGCAAACTAGGCGCCATAGTCGATACACCAGCTGACACATACATCCTACAGAAAGGCCTCACCGAAACGGACAACTGGTGCCGGAATCATGGCCTTAAACTGAATGCCAAGAAATGTATAGTCATCCCCTTTGGGAAAAACAAAATACCCACAAATGATCACATAGACAGTAACCCACTGAGTACCGAAAAAGTAATCAGAGACCTGGGGACCCAAGTTGATAGTGACCTCTCATTTGACACCCACGTTGCCAAAGTGGTTAGAAAGACTTTCTACCTTGCTCACCTTATCATGAAGGGGTTCACATCCAGATCAAAGGAGGTCATCGTGCCCCTGTACTCCTCCCATATCAGGCCCATGATTGAGTACAATGCCCCATTTGGTATGTACCTCACCCGGCACTTGCAACAGCTGGAGAGACCCCAGAAGTACCTCACCAAGAGGATCAAGGGTTTCCAACATATGTCATATGCTGCCAGGCTAAAGAAACTCCAGCTCTATTCAGTAGCATACCACCTGCTCAGAGGTGATCTGTGCCTGACGTACAAGGCCATTTCCAACCAGGAATTGATGGACATGCTCCACCTCAAAAAATCAAAATCCATAAGAACCACGAGAGCCAAAGATTTAAACCTCAGTACAAACATGAATAGAACATGCTGGAGGGACAGATTCATAACTCAGAGGCTTCCCATACTCTGGAACAAAATCCCAGTCCATGTTAGCAGAGCCCCTCACTGACTCTCTTCAAGAAAAATCTTGACGAGTGGATGGGAGATCGTAGGTTTACCCCGGGTATCGCTACTTAACAGAGGCACAGCAAACTAATTTTAATAAGTAAGGGGGTCTTCAATGTGTCACTACTAGACAAAGGCACAGTATTCTAAATTTATTCTATACACCTTAGTACCACTACATGGGGTGGCGAAAGCCACATCTCTAGGGCTAGGCTTGCAAATGCCTCAGGGCAGATAGCCTAGTACTAAACTATGAAACTATAAGAAGTCATATTATTCCCAGCTTCAAAACACTCCGTAACAAAGTGACAAAACTAACAACAGAGATAAGAAGTCATATTATTCCTAGCTTCAAAACACTCCGTAACAAAGTGACAAAACTAACAACAGAGATAAGAAGTCATATTATTCCCAGCTTCAAAACACTACGTAACAAAGTGACAAAACTAATCAACAGAGATAAGAAGTCATATTATTCCCAGCTTCAACTCCAGCATTAAATCAACCCCAGTAAATTTTGGCACTCCATATCTTCTCTACTTAACCCTGGAAGAAATGGAGAGCACACCCTATCATCAGATACCCCTCCATCACAAATAGCTGAAAACTTTACCAAGCACTTCATAAAATCAGTTTCAGACTTATTAGCTAACACCCCTAATGCTGGACCCCCCCACCCTTCAACCTATTCAGACACCAACCCCAGGCCATCAACAACTTCTAACCCTGTCATAACTAACCCCCCTACTCAACAAAATGTCATACAAACCCCATTCTCACTTCAGCCCATACCCACTGACACCATTAAAAAACTGCTACAAAAACTAAAACCCTGCTCTGCCTCCGCTGATGATCTTTCTCGCTACTATCTCAAACTGGCTGCTAACTCAGTCTCCTACCCAATCAGTATCCTTATAAAATAGGTCTTTATCTGAATCAGAAGTACCTACCATATGGAAACAATCTCACATCACCCCCATCCACAAAGGAGGCAACTCTTTTGATCCATCCAATTTCCGTCCTATATCCATCTTGTCACCCATATCCAAAATTCTCGAGAGAGGTATCCATCAGCAGGTAATGCAATATCTGTTGCAAAACAACCTTTTAACCAAAACCCAACATGGTTTCAAACCTAGCCACAGCACAGCTATAGCCCTATTACCTTTTACAGACACCGTGAACAAGGCCAGAGATGCAGGATGCTATACAGACTCAGTATTCCTTGATCTCTCTAAGGCCTTTGACACAGTCTCTCACCCCTTACTTTTGAACACACTGTCTAACCTAGGTTTCTCACATAACACAGTAAAATGGTTTCAGAGCTACCTCAAGGATCATAAACAAGCAGTGAAATGGTCCAGTGAACTCTCACCCTTTCTCCACAATCCTACTGGAGTCCCCCAAGGCTCCATCCTAGGACCCCTACTCTTCAACATTTTCACAAATAACCTTCACACTGCCTCTCACCCTGGGACCCTCATTCAGTATGCTTATGATTCCACTATAATCTGCACTGCTCAATCACTACCAGAACTACTTTCAAAAACTCAGCAGTCCTTTACCGCAGTCGAAGCCAGGCTAAGAAATGCCCAACTCTTTCTAAATCCAAAGAAGACAAAACTAGCACTCTTTCATCCCAAGAACACCTCCCCTGTCACTGATCATTTTAACATCCTTGCATCTGACAACACAGTCACTGAAATAGTGTAGGAAACCAAACTTCTAGGTGTTATCATTGACAATAAACTTTCATTTGACTCCCATATACAGTAAAATTAAAAGAAAACTCATCAAAAACTGGGACTCTTATATAGAAAGAAACATTTCTTTACTGCAGCAACCAAAACTACCCTTGCAAAAACATTTTTATAAAAAGGTTCTCATCCAGGATAAAAGAGGTCATTGTTCCCCTCTACTCGACACTCATTAGACCCATTATAAAGTACAACACCCCTTTTGGAATGTACCTCACAAGACATCTGCAGCAGGTGGAAAGGCTACAGAAGTACCTCACAAACAGGATTACTGGCCTCAAACAAATGCCATACACTGACCGCCTCAAAAAACTCCAGCTTTACTCCGTAGCATATTGCCTATTCGGAGGTGATCTCTGCGTAACATATAAAGCTATGTCAAACCCAGAGCTGTTGGACATGCTACACCTAAAGAAATCCCAGTCCCTCCGAGCTACACATTCTAGGGACCTAAACCTTGTCACCACAATAAACAGGACATGCTGGAGGGATAGATTCCTGTCCCAGTAACTTCCCATACTCTGAAAAAGGCTACCCATCTATGTCAAGCAAAGTTCTTCATTAGCACTCTTCAAGAAAAATCTTGATGAGTGGATGGGAAATGGGAAATACACCCCGGGGATCACTTCTGTGTCTCTGCTCAACAGTGGCACAGGAAAATAACTTTCTTGGATGGCGTAAGCCAGGGAACCTTGTTGGATAGGCTTACGTAGGCCCTTGGGCCGATAGCCTAGTACTAACTTATGAACCCTCCCTGCTTTATGGTGCCCCTATCTTAACTAAGTTACAAAATTCTACCCTAAGCAAATTGGAACAGTGCTACAACAAAGTTGCAAAGTTTGCCACAAACTCTAAATATCACACACACCACTGTAAACCACTCCTAGAATTAAACTGGCATTAAACTACCCAACCAACTTGCCTTTATTTAGCTATCCACCTTGCACAACCTTATTTTCAAGCTTACTGCTTGCCCTGCACTAACCAGTCTAGTCACACCTTACACACCAAATTGATCCCTACGATCAGAAGACAAAAATCTCTTAGCTATCTCAAAACCCACAAGAAAACCTGGTCACTCTCTGTATTCACACTCTGTCTCTATACATTGGAATATACTACCTCTAGCTACCAGGTCTATGCCTGGCTTAACCCATTTCAAAGCCTCTTTAAAAATCATCTCAACAATACATGGCTCTGCTCCTGCATAAAGCCTGCCTAATGCTCCGGTCTTCCCCTTTCTGTCACATTTCAATCCCTTACAGACTGCTAGATCCTAAGGCTCTTCTAACTCCTTCTCTGCTTCTATACCATATCCGTAAGCTGATGCTCAGGCTTTATTGCTTGTATTCTTCTTAACTGTCTCTCGCTATCTAGCTGCATCACAAACTTTCTGGCTATTTTCCTATCAAACTAACATTCGATTTTCATGTACTGTTACAGTCAGTGTCGCACATTGCACTACCTAAGTACTATTTTTTTGGACACTATCTACATCATGTATGGTGAGAGTGACTATTATGGTCTGTAATGTTTTAACGCTATAGAACTGTCTAGATGTGTAGTAATATATTGCAACATCTTGTAACAGTTTGTTCTTTCAACTTATTTTTGTATAGTATTTCTGATGTAAGCTTTATTGTATTGGATTATACTGTATTTGTATTGTACTGTATGTGGACCTTTCTCCCCGGGCCTCTGCAGAAAATGCGTTCTGTAATTTTTATTGTATTGGATTATACTGTATTTGTATTTACAGCATGTGGAGCTTTTCTCCCCGGGCCTCTGCTGAAAATGGGTTCTGTAGACCCAGTCAGACCACCCCAGTAAACAAATGTCAAATAAAATGTTGTTGTTGTTGTGTCTTTCGGCTTTTCCCCGGTTAGGGGTCGCCACAGTGGAACTCCGGTCTGCTAATGACTGGCAGTAGAATTTTACGTGCCAAGTTGCCGGCCCTGACGCACAACCTTCAAAGAAGGTACGCCCATTCATGCATGTCTCCACACAGAAGATGCTCTAGCTGAGAATCGAACCGGACAATGTCTTACTGTGAGGCGACAATGCTACTGCAGCACTACCACCGCAGTTAAATGTCAAATAAAATAAATACATTTGTCAAAGGGAGATCATGCCTGTTAATCCTGGTGGACTTCTTCGAGACAGTCATCAAGGCCCTGAATGAGGGGAAATCTGTGCATACAGCCTGTCTAGACTTGGCCAAAACTTTTGACACTATCTCCCACTCAGGCATCACTGACAAACTCACCAAGCTAGGTGTCAACCCTTATATCATTAGATGGGGTCAATAAATGACTCACTGATAGAGCACATATAGTCAAAATAGGGGAATTCACCTCCAACAGAATACCTGTAACTAGTGGTGTTCCACAGGGATCTGTCCTAGGACCTCTACTGTTTGGAATCTATTTCTCAAAAGTACAAGCAAAGACTAAAGGTCTGTGGCTGACCAAGTTTAATTATGACTACAAACTGGGAGTGGTCATAGAATCTCCAAATGATGCCAACATTCTACAAGAAGGTCTTACACAAACAAATGATTGCTGCCAAAGTCAAAATCCCTGGTATATTTGGAATAACAGTGAAAAGTGAGGTCACATCATAAGTGGGCATGATGCATCCATTTAAAGGTGTTTCATAACTTTCAACAAAACAGAATAAATCCTGTAACATCTGTTTAGTATCTCTCAATGTATACTGATACATATCTAAGATTGGCCTCAACTGTTTCTCCACATAAATGGAGAGTGGCTCAGTGAGCCACCCTCGACCTGCTACAGTGGGCCTGAATGGAGGCTTCAAACGGTTCTTATGGACCTTTGGAAGCCCCTGTAATGTAGGAATTAGTGGTTAATAGTTTTTTGAGGCAACATAGCTCATATTCAATAGCGCATATAGAGTTGATTTGCAGTTTGTTGCATATGATTTTACACAACAATGTGTTTTTATTTAATGGTGTATATTACCATCAGTTGTTAGGCGTAGCTATGGGCACCCCATGTGCCAATAGCTACGCCAACATGGTCATGGCAGAGTGGGAGACTCAATATATGTTCTCCCACCCTTTACCGATGAAACACCTTGTCTTTTATAGACATTTTGTCGATGATTTATATTTCATATGGGCAGGAGATGAAGTTGAGCTAAGAGATTTTGTTAATGACATGAATTCCAGCAATTAATTTTTGAGATTCACTGGGAAATATTCACCTTATAAAATTGAATTTTTGGATATATCCATTTGTATTGGAGATGATGGATGCATACACACTGACAGATATACAGAGGAGTGCTATCAGCCTTCTTACTTACATAGGACCAGTATGCATCCCAACCACATATTTGAAAATATCATAAAGGGGCAGGCGACGCGCTGCTCCAGGCTAACTGATAGGGATGGCAACTGGCACTCAGAGGTTGACAGACTGAAGAATGACTTCACCAAGAGAGGGTATGGGGTAGATGAGATCCACAAGAAAGGCATGGATGTAACAGCCATGCGGACTACTAGAGCTAGACAATACTCTTCAAAACCCACTAGGTACAACAAAGCCTCTACCATGTTGAATAATCAAGTTCCATTTATTTTTGCCTATACAAGAGACAATGGGGCAATAATGAATATTTTAAGAAAGAACTGGCAAATACTTCAGACTGATGCCCAGATTGCTCGAGTAGTGGGCAAACAGCCCCGTATACAGTACAAGAACCTGAGAGGGTTGGGAGGGTGGCCTAATGGCTAAGGTATTTGCCTTACAAACACAAGGTGCAGGGTTTGAGTCTCACAAGGGATAATTGGCTAGGCTTAAAATGGCTCGCAAGGGCAGTTAGCCTAGTACTAACCTATGAACCTACTATGGAATCTTAAACATAGGCTTTGCTATCGTACTTTGAATCAAGTTCCCAATATGCCAACAATACAGAGCACAGTTAAGTGTGGACATTGTAATTTTTGTGAACACATTTTTGAGGGTAACGAATTTCAGCATCCTGACACAGGGAAAACATATTTTTCAGATGGGAGCTGATTGTAACAGCAGGAATCTTGTATATTTGGCTAGATGTATATGCTGTTCATCATTCTATGTTGGAAAAACCAACAGGAGACTATGTGAACGCATTAGAGACAATCTCTATTGTTACAAGAGGGGGCATACCTATAGTGCTATAGCGAAACATACTCTGACAATGGGTGAAGCACATCAGTTTAAATATAATGTATTGGAACTAGTTCCAGAAGGTGATAGGTTAGGTGACATCTCTAACAGAACCGAAAATAAGGAGTTGAGATGGATTATTAAGTTGAAAGCACATCTAGGGAAAGGATTAAATGATCATATAGCCATCACGGCAAGACTGAGGGCCAGGAGCCTGAGGAAACATTAGGCTGTGTTGAGCCTCACTATAAGATTTTTATTATTATTACTATTTTTATTTCTTTCACTTAGTATATTTTAGCATTATTCTAGTATGTATTTGAACATACAATTGATACATTTTATTTGGATATGTCTTTAAATGATGTAATATGACTCTATTGGCTATTTTGAATCTTGTGATGTTTAAAAGGAAGTGATGTATTTGTGAGGTCTGAGGAAGCAATTTTAGTTGTGAAAGCACTTACCTTACTATTTGTTGTTCCAATAAATGTATGTTTTTAACTGGACAGCTTCATTATTATAACTGCTTTTCTGCTGACGCTTAGATTTTGGAATTTTTACTTATTTATTTAACATTCAGGTGTTTTTTTGTGTGTGTGTGTATATATATATATATATATATATATATATATATATATATATATATATATATATATATATATATATGAAATAAGATTCCTCACAAAACATTAAACAAAAGTTTTTTTTAATATCTGTTATTAGTGTTGCAATGGATACAAATGGATACAATGAACACAATAAAGTTACCTAAAGATTCCTCTTAATCAAGGAGCTTAACAAACAAAATTACAAAGTAACATGTTGATACTACTTATTTTGAGGAGATTACTAGGCTATCAACCCAGAGATCATTTTAAGCCTAGCCGTTTCATCCCAATATAATACCATGAAAATGCTAGTCAAAACCCAAGATTGCATTTAGTGATGACTGCCCATATCCAGGAGGGCTGTGGTCACTATCCCCGGTAAAAATTTATGGCGCCCCATCCACTCGTCCAGGTTCCTCTTGAACAGTGTCACAGAGGTGCTCTGTTTCACATTAATTGCTAGCCTGTTCCAAAGAAGTAGCAGTCACTGGAAGATAACTCTGTCCCTCCAGCATGCCCTATTTAAGTTGCAGGCCATATTTAGGTCACTGGAACGGGTAGCCCTAGTCCCATTTGATTTAGTGATATGCAGCAACATCATTAGGTTTGGGTCTTGGATTGCTGTGTAGGCCAGGCATAAGTCTCCCCTAAGAAGTCTATATGACACAGAGTATAGTGACAGGGACTTTAGTTGGTCTGTGTAAGGCACATGCTGAAGCCCCTTGTTATTCTTTATTAGAAACCTTTGAGGTCTCTTCCGTTGCTGCAGGTGCTTTGTACTGTACATGCCGAATTGGACATAATACTCAATTATGGGCCAGATTAGTGCCAAGTACAGAGGGGTCATAACCTCTTTTGCTCTCAAGGTGATGCCTTTACTAATTAAGTGTGCTATGTAGAAAGCTTTTCTTACTACAGTAGACACATGCTGGTTGAAGTTAAGGTTGCAGTCAACTCGTGACTCCAGGTCCCTACCACTTCATGGGTACTTAGGGTATTGCTGTTGATTTGATAGTGTGAAGGGACATTGTTTGTGCCAAAGGGAATGATGATGCATTTCTTTACATTCAGTTTGAGACCATGACTAATACACCAGTCTTTGGTCTGTGTGAGACCCTCCTGGAGTTTACTGACATCATTTGTGGATTCAATGATTTTACCGTTTGCAGTCATCTGCAAACCTTATCAGTCACAACCCCTTCATTCTGACATGAACTTGACAAGTGTATACCAAACAGTAGGGGGCCCAGCACTGACCCTTGTGGCACCCTGCTGGTAACAGGTCTGCTGGTTGAAGTGGAGTCACCCACTTTGATAGTGTGTGTGCCCGGTTTGTGAGCAAGTTAGCAACCCATGTTACAACAAACAAATTTACATTCAGTTTGCTAAGTTTATCGGTAATGCCTGAATGTGGGATTGTGTCGAAAGCCTTTGCCAAGTCGAGGTATGCTGTGTGCACAGATTTGCCCTCATCAATGGTCCTGGTCACATTTTCAAAGAAATACACCAGATTTAACAGGCAGGAGCTGCCCTTGACAAAGCCGAATTGGGTAGGAGCCAGGGTTTGGAGGTTGTTTATGCCTTTATTTATGATGTCCACAATGATATGCTCCATGCCCTTACAGATGAGGCTGGTCAAGTTTATGGGTCTGTAATTCCCCAGGTCTGTTGCTAGGCCACCTTTGTGGAGGGGAATAATTGTTGCTGTTCTCCATTACACAGGAACAAAGCCTGTGGTTAGGCTATGACTGAAAAGGGTACTTAATGGTGATGCTAATGGAATGAGGTTATTTCTGAAACTAATTTGAACATACATACATAATTACTCTCTACCTCTGAAATCTAACTTGCAGAGTCCAGTGCACCATATAAATTACTGCTACTCCTCTTGGCTGGGCTAAAACCTAGATTATCGAAGTAATACAATTTATCCGTATGCCAACTATTGCACTTTTTACAAATGATATACACTATTAGTACTTTACTAAATGACACAGTCATTAGCTGGATACTGTAAATTACACTAACAGTAATTATATACATGATCTGTGTTATTTAAACTGTCAGTTACTGCATACACAAGAGTAAAAGCACATAAAATTATCTTCACACCTAAGACTGCCCAGCACTTACTTCTACATTCACTCTCTACCATCCAAGTAGGCCTCTCAGCTCTGAGAGCCAACTTCTCCTGAAAGCAGAAAAACCAAACCTTCCAGTTGGCCAGATCTATACTCGTTCACAGTAGCCAAACAGTGGAACGCCCTCCCACTACCAATAAGGACTACTAGGACACTAGGAATGCTTCTTCCTTCAAAACATCTCTACGGCAACACCTCTCCACCCTATGGTACTGCACATGTACCAACTCTGAACCCTTCAAAACCCGATTCCCAGTGTACTACAACTACTGCCAATACCGCCTTACTCCTGGTCTAGTAGAACTCTTCTACCTAGTAGTATAACTACTCAAAGACATACCATCTATGCTTACTACGGTGTTATACCTAGCTGCTCTCCATATTGAATTGGTGTGATTGACATGTACACCTATTTACTACCACATCGTTAGTGTTGTTGTTGCATAACTAATTGTTAATATTGTTACAATGTTATTTGACGTCTACGATATTGTCATGCTTATCTTTATGTATGTAACCGTTACTCTTTACTTATGTATTCAGCTGTGACTCTCATATCGTATGTGCATGTTTACGTGAAGCTTTTCTCCCCAGGCCTCCACTGAAAATGGGCTCTTTTTGGTCCAGTAGACCATCCCGGTAAACAAATGCAAATAAATAAATAAAGCATTCTCCAAAAAATCCCCTGGTGATTGGAACAGACTCAGTAATGACATTACTGGGTTGGGAGGGTGGCCTAATGGTTAAGGTGTTTGCCTTACAAACACAAGGTACAGGGTTTGAGTCTCACAAGGGATAACTGGCTAGGCTTAAAATGGCCCACTAGGGCACTTAGCTTAGTACTAATCTATGAATCTATGAATCTATTAGACTACAGAGCATATCTCACTTTCAGAAATAAGCTTACATGGCATGTACAAGACCTCTTAAAGCGTATCCTTTCAATAAGCACGGCTGAACCTGCAGGAACCTTGACATATCTCTACAATATGAACAGTGATTAAACTAGGGTGAGAGCTTCCAAGATGGCTGCACTGATCAGCAGGTTAGACTTCTTCCAGTGTGAAAACTGAGAGATTATTTAAAAAGTCAGAAAAAGTTAGCAATTTGGATAAAATGCAGCTATTGGCTAAATTATACTGCTTGGATGCAATCAAAGAACAAATTTTGAGAAAATAAGAGAAATCAACTAGAAAAGGAGAAGAAAAAGCTCTAACTCAGAAGAATCTTGCAGCTGCTTAACAAAATGCATTTCAGGTCTTAGTTTTGGTATAGGAGATGGCTTTCAGTCATTTAGAGGGAAACAATATATCTAATGCACTGGAGGTGTTTAAAATAAGCAAGATACTAGTAACATATACAGTCAAAAGGCAGAACGCTGGAAAGAAGAGAAGAAAGTTAAGTAGCTATTTAGATGAATGATAAAATGACAGACATCAGAGGCTGAAATGAAGGAAAGACTGGATAACCATGAGTCTTCTGAAGAGGAACCATTTTAAAAAAATACAAGCGTTAAGTGACACAACAAGCAGAGAAAACCTGAGATTTTCAGGTATACCACAGAAATTGGAAGGAATACAGTGCATTAATTTTTATGAAAGTGCAAATAAGCAACTGGTGTTCTGCAGAAGGATTTGTTAACTGAGAGGGCACCATTTCAATGCTCCAAATTTGGCTATGATAAAAAGCAGCCAAGACTTAAATGAGTAAAGAATATGCCATCATACACGTAGAAAGAGCTGCTGCTAACAAAACTGTGGTAGAATTAAAAATTATTAAAACTGTAGAAAATGTAGAAATAATACAAATTATTGGCTTGAGTTGGTTTATAATTGTCTATTGTAGATGCTTTTATGTTTAATTTTTTGTGATTTTAATTTCCTGTACTTGGTTAAAATGATATTTATTCTTAATGTATTATAGGGAAATTCAAAATGGAACTAAAACATTGGAAGCAATATTGTACATAATGTAAATAGTGTGTGAAATGTATAATGGTTTGGCAAAACAATAAAAATGATTATTGAAAAAAAAAATTATTAAAACTGTATACTGCACTACACAACTGGGGATAACAGTGTGTTTGTGGAAAATTATTGTTCTCTGTACACTAGGCAAAAAAGAAGCAAGTTTATCCCAGCAATTAGGGGATGCTGAGAGGCAGATGTAAGATTAAAGATGCTCCATCCAACTATTTTCCGAATATTTTCTTGGAGGATCAAAGACATTTTTGGATGCAGAAAAAACTTCAGACAACAAAGAATGAGCTAACAAGCTGAAAATAACTGTTATTGTTAGAATAATGAGAAACAAAAAGTTCATAGAGAGAATCTGCCAGTGAAACAGTTTCCACTGTTCCAAATGAAAACGCTTGAGGAATAGAAAAAAGCCAAGGAGCTAACTAAAGGAATCAGGAGGACCCTAGACTTGAAGTAGAGACCAGTGTTGGGAGATCAAAATGCTCAGGAAGAAGACCTGCAACAATGCAAAATTATTGTGCAACTGGGAGAACTGTAAAGCATCAATCACATTAAAGCATCAACCACATTAGATGTAGTTTAGACATGTGAACTGTGGTTCTGCAAGAAGTGACTAAAATATAATGGGAGTTTGTTAACTGTGTTAAACTGTTAGGGGGACTCTAAAGCATAAACCCCACTTTATGTCATTAATGTTTAGAAGTATAATGAAGGGACTGATAAAGTAACTGTAAGAAAAAAAAATTGTTTTTATTAATATTCATTTAATAAATTTCATTTCAGAAATCACACATTATGTTGTAATATGGTTCAGTATACTAAGCAGAAATATTTTAAATGTGATACGATGGGACTTTAATCAGTGATTGCTGTTTATGCCACTGATATTAAACTAAGAGATAACTTTTTCTCAACTATAATGTACCCAAGCTTTACAATGCAATAAGATAAGAAAGGTTACAAAGTATCAAATTTAATTTAATATAATGGCATGAACTTGGGCTGCTGGGGGACAAAATAAATATTAACCATATCATATGTATATTAAAATGCAATAATAATTTCTCCTTTTTTATAAGAGGTGCACTTCTAGACTAATGTTGTTAGTTTAAGTTACAGATAAGGGATTTTAACCAGAATGGTCAAATAAGAGAAATGATGAAAATGGCAATTATTTCTTGCATCTGTAACGTTATTATGTATTTAGTTTTTCATCTGCACCAATCTTTTTAGCTGTTGATGAGGAATAAACTGATGCAAGCAATCAGTCATGAGAAGTCTGACTGGTGTATTTCCAAATGGAGATGATTAGTCTACAGCTACAAGCAATTAATCAGAAAAGGTCTGAGGAGTGTTCTTAACAGGAACTGGCTAGCAGTTCAGTGAAAATAAAGGAAGTCTAAAACTATGTAAAATTAATAAATGTGCAAGCAACTGCCTCTCCAGAAGCCTTAGTATTTTAATTTATTAAACATAACAGAGCACAATTTAGTCTGTTTATTTAAGGGTACCCAGTGTACTTTAGTCAATGTTTGAGACCATACATGTTGTTTTCCACATCTGGGAAGGGAAAACATATATGATAAGGACAGAGCAATCTGTGTGAATGGGAACGCAAGCTCTAACATGCACTTTCCATATGGTTAAACCTAACTTTAAAAAAAGTAATGCCTGTGGGTGCAGATGTCAGTTAGGGACAAACACACCTATATGGAATGGTAAACTTCCTTTCTAGAGAATATATATAGTTTTATGCATTTGCATCAACTCAGGGGTTAAAATGTATTCAGCTTTTGTTTCTTGTGTGATTTTATTGAAAAGTCAGAAGAAATGTGATGTGGGTTCAAAAAGAGATAAGAAGTAACAACAACATACAAGATCAGCCTGCCAGACATCAGTGTATGCAAATAAGCTGCAAGCTGGAAATATATATTCAAAAGAACTGTCATGTTTAATATGTGGACGTAATGCCTTTTTACCAGAATGGCTGCACCACCAATATAAACAAGGAATGTAAATGGCCTTACAGGTACAGACAATAAAATTATGGAGTATAGGGTGCAAATAGCAATGTTACAGGAGAATCGTATGGATAGAAATGAGCAAGTGAGTATGACAAAGAAAGGATTTTTAGGATGGACATTCAGTACAGTATTGAGAATGAAGGAAAAGAGAATTAATGCTGTTTTTGTTAGGGCCTCCAATAGTGATAGTACATGGAAAAAAGACAACAATGGTAGATTTGTGGTAGTGAGGGATTGGGAATGAGGATTACTCTGGCATTTACTTATATTCCACGTAAAACTACTGCTACAATGGAGCTTAGCAGAATTCTGAGAGAAATAAGCTTTCAGACGGGACTATTATTTATGGGTGGAAACTGGAAGTTCATTTGCAATAGCAAGGATGTATCAAGGGGACTTAGAAGGGAAACTATAACAAAACAGATTAGATTTCCGAAGATGTATATGAATATACTCTCCCCCTACTGAAATGTCGGTATTTGAAATGCTGAGTGTTGACATGCTAAAAAAGACTGAAAACCCAGAAGAGTGAATCTTGAAGATCACTCTTCTAGTTAGAACGTCTTCTTGCAGTGGGAGCAAGCCCCCTGCACCCCATGAACTTACACATACCAACTCCAAGTTTGCCACTCCTCAGAAAAAAGGGAATATTCTGAGAAATGGTATCTAGGACTCAGTACATGTAAGTCTGTTCTTTTGGCCATTCAGTCTCTATATTTCAGGAGTCATCCTAGAGGGTCACAACATTTCAAATGGTTACCAAAAAGACTTGGTATGGAAAATGTGACTTTAGTAGCAGGAATTCAGAATTTACATATTATTCTGCAAGACACAATAACTGGGCTACATTAGAAAAATCATATTTCACAGGAGCATGTGTAGTTAATTGAAATTATTTATTTATCTACTGACATTTGATCACCAAGAATGTCTGACTGGGTAGGAGTCCATTTTCAATGCAGGCCTGGGAGAAGAGCTCCAAAGTATTACAAAACATTTTAAGAACAACAATTTTAGAGTCTTTAAAAATAATACAAAAATACAATTTAAATAATTATACCAAATTATACATAATATGAAAACATTGTTTAAGAATAGATAGAAGTTATATGACAGTGATTTAATAGTTAGAGACATTTTAGACAGTTTATAGAGAAATTAAAGGTAAGTCAGTATAATACAAACAGGATTTCCAATATGAAGTGAGAGAAAAGCAGGCTTATGGTATATTTAGAGAGAAAGCCAAGGGACAGAAATTGACAGAAGTAAGGAAGTGAGTGAATATGTGAGAATACGGAAACATAAGACATGAATAGACATTTGTTCACAATCAGGGATATAGTTTAGCTTGGTGTTGAGCAAGAACAGAGCTAGCTTTGGCTAGGAAGTCTTTCCTAATGGTTTTGAAGGATTGGGGGGAGGGTACTGACCTGAAGGACAGAGATAAGGAGTTCCAAACCTTAGCAACATGGTACTAGTACAAGCAATGCCCAGTAGACTTTGATAGGGTTGTGAACAGAAAGGAGTTTTTGGTCACTGGAGTGTAATGATCAACTAGGAACATAATTGTGTAGAATGTTATTCAGTCCTGGGCAAGCAGATGGATTCTTGATAATTTTATAGGTGGTAAGATGTGTTTATGTTAGGCTTTTTAGTGCTATACAATTTTGGGTTCTGAAAGGAATATTTGCAACAAATTTAGCACCTTTGTTACAGCCCTGTTCACGTGTTGATTTTTTGTGATTCCTGAAGGTTACCAGGGATGGAAGCACCATAAAGAAGTGTGGGGAGAAGATAAGTAATGGCAAGTGTAGCTTTAGTTTCGTCAGTGAGAGAGAAGGTTTTTGGTTCTATACAGTATCCCTTGTTTATGGTGAGTTTTTCTTACACAATTTTGTATACGCAAGTCAAATTTAAGATAATTGTCCACTATCATCCCTAATAATTTGCTATGAGAGGTGACTTCAGTAGTTGTATTATCAAGAGAGAGGACTTGTTTTGTTTTTTCATGGGAGAGGGATTATTTTTTAGGGGGGGCAATGTGAGTTACAAAGCCATGTTTCATGGCTGTTAAAGCTTCTATATATATATATTTTTTTTTTTAGATGAGCCACGTTGTCAGATGGACAAATGAGTGTGGAGTCATCTGTGTACTGTATTAGAGAGGCTTGAATGCTGTGAGATCTATCCAGTCCATCCAATAACTATATCAGATCATTCACCAATAAAAAATAAGAAAAAGAATGCAAGGTAATGATGTAAAAATTCAACAGCGGCACTTTCCTGTTTATCCATTAAAAATAAGAATTTAAGGAATGGGTAGTGAATATGATTTGAGAGCTATTAGGGAAGACAGAAATTACTTTAGCACGGATATTTTTTGAGAAGGATAACATGAAAATTTGAGTTTAAACACATGATAGAAATAAGAGAACTGCATACAGGAAATAAGTAATAGAACTTATTTAGAGAAGCTGACAAAGGTTAAAGTATTTCTGATAAACAGGAATCTCACAGATCAAAAACAGGAGAAATTGCAAAGTGTTAGAGAATAAGACAGTATTTGGATAATATGCATGAGGTTTCAAGGGTTGCTGTTAATCAACTATATCTGATAACTCAAACTGAATATAATTTTAGCACAATGACTTATGGCACAGAAAGTAAAAAGAGCTGTAATGAAACTTAGGGAGCCTGTGGCAAGAACAATAACAAGACATCTTACAGAGTGACAAGAACAATAACGAGAGATCCTACAGAGTGACAAGAACAATAACGAGAGATCCTACAGAGTGACAAGAACAATAACGAGAGATCCTACAGAGTGACAAGAACAATAACGAGAGATCCTATAGAGTGACAAGAACAATAACGAGAGATACTATAGAGTGACAAGAACAATAACGAGAGATCCTACAGAGTGACAAGAACAATAACGAGAGATACTATAGAGTGACAAGAACAATAACGAGAGATACTATACAGTGACAAGAACAATAACGAGACATCCTACAGAGTGACAAGAACAACAACAAGAGATCCTATAGAGTGACAAGAACAATAATGAGACATCCTACAGAGTGACAAGAACAATAACGAGAGATACTATAGAGTGACAAGAACAAAAACGAGATACTATACAGTGACAAGTACAATAACGAGAGATACTATAGAGTGACAAGAACAATAATGAGAGATCCTACAGAGTGACAATAACAATAATGAGAGATCCTACAAAGTGACAAGAACAATAACGACAGATACTATAGAGTGACAAGAACAATAACGAGAGATCCTACAGAGTGACAAGAACAATAACGAGAGATCCTACAGAGTGACAAGAACAATAACGAGAGATCCTACAGAGTGACAAGAACAATAACGAGAGATACTATAGAGTGACAAGAACAATAACGAGAGATACTATACAGTGACAAGAACAATAATGAGACATCCTACAGAGTGACAAGAGCAACAACGAAAGATCCTATAGAGTGACAAGAACAATAACGAGACATCCTACAGAGTGACAAGAACAATAATGAGAGATACTATAGAGTGACAAGAACAATAACGAGATACAATACAGTGACAAGTACAATAACGAGAGATACTATAGAATGACAAGAACGATAATGAGAGATCCTACAGAGTGACAATAACAATAATGAGAGATCCTACAGAGTGACAAGAACAATAATGACAGATACTATAGAGTGACAAGAACAATAACGAGAGATCCTACGGAGTGACAAGAACAATAATGAGAGATCCTACAGAGTGGCAAGAACAATAATGAGAGATCCTACAGAGTGGCAAGAACAATAATGAGAGATACTATAGAGTGACAAGAATAATAACGAGATACTATACAGTGACAAGTACAATAACGAAAGATACTATAGAGTGACAAGAACAATAACGAGAGATCCTATAGAGTGACAAGAACAATAACGAGAGATCTTACAGAGTGACAAGAACAATAACGAGAGATCCTATAGAGTGACAAGAACAATAACGAGAGATCCTATAGAGTGACAAGAACAATAATGAGAGATCATATAGAGTGACAAGAACAATAACGAGAGATACTGTAGAGTGACAAGAACAATAACGAGAGATACTATAGAGTGACAAGAACAATAACGAGAGATCCTATAGAGTGACAAGAACAATAACGAGAGATCCTATAGAGTGACAAGAACAATAATGAGAGATCCTACAGAGTGACAAGAACAATAACGAGAGATACTATAGAGTGACAAGAACAATAACGAGAGATCCTACAGAGTGACAAGAACAATAACGAGAGATACTATAGAGTGACAAGAACAATAATGAGAGATCCTACAGAGTGACAAGAACAATAACGAGAGATCCTATACAGTGACAAGAACAATAATGAGAGATCCTATAGAGTGAGAAGAACAATAATGAGAGATCCTACAGAGTGACAAGAACAATAACGAGAGATACTATAGAGTGACAAGAACAATAACAAGAGAGCCTACAGAGTGACAAGAACAATAACGAGAGATACTATAGAGTAACAAGAACAATAATGAGAGATCCTACAGAGTGACAAGAACAATAAACGAGAGATCCTATAGAGTAACAAGAACAATAACGAGAGATCCTATAGAGTGACAAGAGCAATAACAAGAGATCATATAGAGTGACAAGAACAATAATGAAAGATTCTATAGAGTGACAAGACAAGAACAATAACGAGAGATCCTACAGAGTGACAAGAACAATAGCGAGAGATCCTACAGAGTGAAAAGAACAATAATGAGAGATCCTATAGAGTGACAAGAACAATAACGAGAGATTCTATAGAGTGACAAGTACAATAACTAGAGATCCTATAGAGTGACAAGAACAATAACGAGAGATTCTATACAGTGACAAGAACAATAATGAGAGATCCTATAGAGTGACAAGAACAAATGAGAGATCCTACAGAGTGACAAGAACAATAACGAGAGATCCTATAGAGTGACAAGAACAATAACGAGAGATCCTATAGAGTGACAAGAACAATAATGAGAGATCCTACAGAGTGACAAGAACAATAATGACAGATCCTACAGAGTGACAAGAACAATAACGAGAAATCCTACAGAGTGACAAGAACAATAATGAGAGATCCTACAGAGTGGTAAGAACAATAATGAGAGATCCTACAGAGTGACAAGAACAATAACGAGAGATCCTATAGAGTGACAAGAACAATAACGAGACATCCTACAGAGTGACAAGAACAATAACGAGAGATACTATAGAGTGACAAGAACAATAACGAGATACTATACAGTGACAAGTACAATAACGAGAGATACTATAGAGTGACAAGAACAATAATGAGAGATCCTACAGAGTGACAATAACAATAATGAGAGATCCTACAGAGTGGCAAGAACAATAATGAGAGATCCTACAGAGTGACAAGAACAATAACGAGAGATCCTACAGAGTGACAAGAACAATAACGAGAGATCCTACAGAGTGACAAGAACAATAATGAGAGATCCTACAGAGTGACAAGAACAATAATGAGAGATACTATAGAGTGACAAGAACAATAACGAGAGATCCTACAGAGTGGCAAGAACAATAACAAGACATCCTACAAAGTGACAAGAACAACAATGAGAGATCCTACAGAGTGGCAAGAACAATAATGAGAGATCCTACAGAGTGACAAGAACAATAATGAGAGATCCTACAGAGTGACAAGAACAATAATGAGAGATCCTACAGAGTGGCAAGAACAATAACAAGACATCCTACAGAGTGACAAGAACAATAATGAGAGATCCTACAGAGTGGCAAGAACAATAATGAGAGATGCTACAGAGTGGCAAGAACAATAACAAGACATCCTACAGAGTGACAAGAACAATAATGAGAGATCCTACAGAGTGGCAAGAACAATAATGAGAGATCCTACAGAGTGGCAAGAACAATAACGAGAGATACTACAGAGTGACAAGAACAATAACGAGAGATACTATAGAGTGACAAGAACAATAACGAGAGATCCTACAGAGTGACAAGAACAATAACGAGAGATACTATAGAGTGACAAGAACAATAACGAGAGATACTATAGAGTGACAAGAACAATAACGAGAGATACTACAGAGTGACAAGAACAATAACGAGAGATCCCACAGAGTGACAAGAACAATAACGAGAGATACTATAGAGTGACAAGAACAATGACGAGAGATCCTATAGAGTGACAAGAACAATAACGAGAGATCCTATAAAGTGACAAGAACAATAATGAGAGATCTTACACAGTGACAAGAACAACAACGAGAGATCCTATAGAGTGACAAGAACAATAACGAGAGATCCTATACAGTGACAAGAACAATAATGAGAGATCCTACAGAGTGACAAGAACAATAACGAGAGATCCTATAGAGTGACAAGAACAATAATGAGAGATCCTATAGAGTGACAAGAACAATAACGAGAGATACTATAGAGCGACAAGAACAATAACGACAGATACTATAGAGTGACAAGAATAATAACGAGAGATCCTATAGAGTGACAAGAACAATAACGAGAGATACTATAGAGTGACAAGAACAATAACGAGAGATCCTATAGAGTGACAAGAACAATAATGAGAGATCCTACAGAGTGACAAGAACAATAACGAGAGATACTATAGAGTGACAAGAACAATAACAACAGATCCTACAGAGTGACAAGAACAATAACGAGAGATACTATAGAGTGACAAGAACAATAATGAGAGATCCTACAGAGTGACGAGAACAATAAACGAGAGATCCTATAGAGTAACAAGAACAATAATGAGAGATCCTATAGAGTGACAAGAGCAATAACAAGAGATCCTATAGAGTGACAAGAACAATAACGAGAGATCCTATAGAGTGACAAGACAAGAACAATAACGAGAGATCCTGTAGAATGACAAGAACAATAACGAAAGATTCTATAGCGTGACAAGACAAGAACAATAACGAGAGATCCTATAGAGTGACAAGAACAATAACAAAAGATTCTATAGAGTGACAAGACAAGAACAATAATGAGAGATCCTACAGTGTGACAAGAACAACAGCGAGAGATCCTACAGAGTGAAAAGAACAATAATGAGAAATCCTATAGAGTGACAAGAACAATAACGAGAGATTCTATAGAGTGACAAGTACAATAACTAGAGATCCTATAGAGTGACAAGAACAATAACGAGAGATTCTATACAGTGACAAGAACAATAATGAGAGATCTATAGAGTGACAAGAACAATAACAAGAGATCCTATAGAGTGACAAGAACAATAACGAGAGATCCTATAGAGTGCCAAGAACAATAATGGGAGATCCTATAGAGTGCCAAGAACAATAACGAGAGATCCTATAGAGTGACAAGAACAATAACGAGACATCCTACAGAGTGACAAGAACAATAACGAGAGATCCTATAGAGTGACAAGAACAATAACGAGAGATTCTATACAGTGACAAGAACAATAACAAGACATCCTACAGAGTGACAAGAACAACAATGAGAGATCCTACAGAGTGGCAAGAACAATAACTAGAGATCCTACAGAGTGACAAGAACAATAATGAGAGATCCTATAGAGTGACAAGAACAATAACGAGAGATACTATAGAGTGCCAAGAACAATAACGAGAGATACTATAGAGTGCCAAAAACAATAACGAGAGATCCTATAGAGGTATTAGAGAGATTATGGACATTTATGAAAATATGTATAAAGCAGGGGAAAGCCACAAAAGGAAATATTTTTGGAAGACTTAATTGTGCCAAAGTTAGAGAAAGATGAGGCTCAGCAATTAAGAGCTATGATAAGAAGAGGAGAGATAAAATCAGTGATGTACAACCAATCAACAGGGATGTCTCCAAGAACAAACAATATTAATGTGGAAATTTGGATGTTAGGAGGAAAAGAAGGGAAAAAAGAAAATAATGTTAGATGTTTGGTAGTAAAAGGTTTTATTGGTGGGGAAGATCTGGAAGGTTTTAATAATATATTAAAAGGGGAAATACCAGCATCTCCGAAGACCATTTAGATGTGACTTAATCTATACCATTTTCAATTTTAAACCATGATTATAAAGTGTTCATGTCCGCACTAGCTATGAGAATGGCAAAAGTGTTACCAAAACTGATAAATATGTGGTTTTGTGGAGGACAGGCAAACATTTATCAACATTAAAAAACAATGATGATCCGGGGATGCAGGGTATAAGAACCACCACTACTACTGGCGAGTCCTGATGAAGGAAAGCATGTCCTAGAGCCACCTGTGATTTCATTAGTAGGGCAATGTCAACACTTGTATCCCCCGATAGAATTATAGGGTTAATAGCAGAAGATATATGAAGGTTTGGAGGCAAGAATTAAGGTTTGGTTAGGTTCTTCTCTGACAAGCTGTGTTTGAACAAGGGAATCGGGCAGGGGTGCCCTTTCTCCCCCCCCCACCACAGTTATTTGCTTTACATTTGGAACCACTGGCAAAGAAAATAAGGAATTCACAAATTCAGGAATATAATGGTATGATACTGAAGAAAAATTACTTGCAGAAGTTAATATTTTATACTTGATAAATCTAGAAAAGAATATTTCAGCATTATGGAACATTTTGAGACAGTTTTAGTTTTTAGGGAATATACTATGTACACACACATGACTTGGGTCAGAGATACTCATATTTATGGGGACACAATAAGATTAAGTACTTAAGTGTATGGATTAGAATGTATTCCCAGTACTGTAGATAAGGATATACAGGAAGAAACTAAACAATCATACAAAAATTGAGAAACTGAAAGCTCATGATTATGGATATAAGAAAAGGTTTTTAGTCCTCATAGTCTTATAAGCACATTTCTATCAGCCAAAGGAGAAGCTGTGGATGATAATTAATAAACAGCTGGAGGAATTTATTCAGGAGGGAAAGACTCAACAGTGAAATGGGATGTGCTGATTTTTGTCTTATAACAAGGTGGTTTACGGTTATCTTATTTGAAGTAGTGCTTTAGAGCTGATATAAATAACTCAAGACGAACATAATAAATCAAAGTGAAAAAGGATGATGATGACGAAACAGTGGGGAGTTCAAGAGACAAAGACAGCCTAGGATGTTGGATGCCAAGACCATAAAGAAAACAAATATATACACTATTACATTTTAAAGCAGCAGAAATTGTTCTAAAACTAAGCCAGTGCAAGAATGGAGAAACGACAGTTTGCCAATAGGTGTATCTAGTAGTAAGGGTATATAAAATAAGCAACAGGGGGATGAAGTTTACTGGAGGAAATTAGCAAAAGAACCAAGGTACTGTGAGAAAATAACCATAGACAAAAAGGTAACAAAGCAGGTTGAAGTTCAACATAAATTTGAACAGTGGTTTAAAGACTGCCTTCCCTATCACAGACCCATGAGTACAGACACAGAGAAAGATACAGGGGGAGTGCTAAGTGACAGAGCAACTCTGGTACAGCTGTTCACTGAGTCTAGTACAGATGATACTGTTAAAAATGAGATGAATTAGCAGGACTTATAAAATAGCACAATTGCTATAAGAATCAATCAGGAGGTTAAAAACGATTAGTAAAAGAGATTGGAAAGGTACTTTACAAAAGAGCAATGAGAAGACATTTTTAAGGCTCCCAAGTATGCAGAAAAGTCCAAAAGGTTTATGGTTTTAGCACAGAAGTGCATAGGTGGGTATATTTATACTTCAAAAGTAGACTTCAGAGGATTTGTTCTCAGGTAGGTAGCAAATGAAGGTGTGAAGGGGAAGAGAGAGAGGTGGGTAGGAATGTTTTGGAAGGGATGTGATAAGCTAAAAACGTAACTCTACAGAGTACTTTGGCACCACTGTTGGGGGAATAAATGGCTGTAATTAAGGAAATGATTATTGTGAGTTGGGGTTTAGTATCTGAATTGCACAGACATACTAAAGCCTCACTAAGTTCAATGTTGTTGGATGCCAAAAAAAAACAAAAAACAATTACTATAAAAAGGAAATCAAAATCTATTGCCAAGTTAATGGAAGTTCTGGCTATTGTAAAGGTGATAAAAAGAAGTGGAAGTGGGATCTTTAGAAAAGTGGACATGCAAATTTCATGGAAATAAATCACATTAATGGGAACAATACATGCGGAATAATTTTATGTATTTAGTCCCCTCACAGCAAGACATTGTCCCATTCGATTCTCAGCTAGAGCGTCTTCTGTGGAGACATGTGTGAATGGGCGTACCTTCGTTGAAGTTTGTGCTTCATTGAAGGTTGTGCGATAGGGCCGGCATCTCAGCATGTAAAAATCAACTGTCAATCATTAGCGGACTGGAGTTCCGCTGTGGCGACCCCTAACCGGGAAAATCCGAAAGACACATTTATTTTTTATTTGTTTAATGGGAAAGTCCGACTGGGACAGAACCCATTTTCAGCAGAGGCCTGGAGAGAAACACTTCAGACGCATGTTATTAAAATGTTCAGGAGGATGGCTGAGGTGGGAATTGAGCAACTTATTTAAATGTTTGGAGTGAATTAAATCATTATGTATACCATCTGACAATAACAATAAAAAGTATTATGATTTGTTTTCTTTTTTATTTACTTATAATTCTTTTATGTCACATATTAAAACATGATTTAATAAACAAATTTACAAATTATTAAACCAGGGCAGATTTTCTACTACAAATTAACTACATTAAATACAAACAATGTAAACATAAACATTTTTTCTTTCTAGTGCAGACTGTGCAACTTGCTGTCCTTCACACTTCAGAAGGTTTACGGATTTTGCTTTTGTTGCATGTATAGTAACACCTTGTGTACACCTTTAATGTGGTCTGTGCATCAGATACTCATGCATCATAACACCATGTGTACATCTTTAATGTGGTCTGTGCATAGGATACTCATGCATCATAACACCTTGTGTACACCTTTAATGTGGTCTGTGCATAAGGTACTCATGCATCATAACACCATGTGTACATCTTTAATGTGGTCTGTGCATAGGATACTCATGCATCATAACACCTTGTGTACACCTTTAATGTGGTATGTGCATAAGATACTCATGCATCATAATGCCTTGTGTACACCTTTAATGTGGTCTGTGCATAAGATACTCATGCATAACACCTTGTGTATACCCTTAATGTGGTATGTGCATAAGATACTCATGCATCATAACACCATGTGTACATCTTTAATGTGGTATGTGCATAAGATACTCATGTATCATAACGCCTTGTGTACACCTTTAATGTGGTATGTGCATAAGATACTCATGCATCATAACACCTTGTGTACACCTTTAACGTGGTCTGTGCATAAGATACTCATGCATCATAACACCATGTGTACACCTTTAATGTGGTCTGTGCATAAGATACTCATGCATCATAACACCTTGTGTACACATTTAATGTGGTCTGTGCATAAGATACTCATGCATCATAACACCATGTGTACACCTTTAATGTGGTCTGTGCATAAGATACTCATGCATCATAACACCTTGTGTACACCTTTAATGTGGTCTGTGCATAAGATACTCATGCATCATAACACCATGTGTACACCTTTAATGTGGTCTGTGCATAAGATACTCATGCATCATAACACCATGTGTACATCTTTAATGTGGTCTGTGCATAGGATACTCATGCATCATAACACCATGTGTACACCTTTAATGTGGTCTGTGCATAAGATACTCATGCATCATAACACCTTGTGTACACCTTTAATGTAGTCTGTGCATAAGATACTCATGCATCATAACACCTTATGTACACCTTTAATGTGGTCTGTGTATAAGATACTCATACATAACACCTTGTGAACACCTTTAATGTGGTCTGTGCATAAGATACCCATGCATCGTAACACCATGTGTACAGCCTTAATGTGCTTTGTGCATAAGATACTTATGCATCATAACACCATGTGGCGGTTTGCTTAACTTTTTATTTTTGTGGTTAAAACAAGGACCATCCATGTCTGGATTCTTTTTGATAAGGATATGCTGGGATGAACACCAGTTTAATGTGGTCTGTGCACAAGATACTCATGCATCATAACACCATGTGTACACATTTAATGTGGTCTGTGCATAGGATACTCATGCATCATAATACCATGTGTACATCTTTAATGTGGTCTGTGCATAGGATACTCATGCATCATAACACCATGTGTACACCTTTAATGTGGTCAGTGCATTAGATACTCATGCATTGTAACATCTTATGTACACCTTTAATGTGGTATGTGCATAAGGTACTCATGCATCGTAACACCTTATGTACACCTTTAATGTGGTCTGTGCATAAGATACTCATGCATAACACCATGTGTACACCTTTAATGTGGTATGTGCATAAGATACTCATGCATCATAACACCTTGTGTACACCTTTAATGTGGTCTGTGCATAAGACACTCATCTGACCTTGAGTAGCATCTTACCCTCACGAAACATGATGCCACAATATGAAGACAAGATGATCAATTTCAACAATTGGCTTAAGTATTGGTGTCATTCAAAGGGGATCCAATGCCTGTCAGCCTGGGATGACATGCTCGACAAGCCACGATGCTTCGCTAGGGACGGCTTGCACCTGTCACCCCTGGGCTTTTGGATATTGGCAAAGGCTCTTGCTACCCCCATAGTGCCTTTTTAGGCAAGGCTCAAAAGACAAACCCACCTCCATAGGTATCACAAGGGATAAGAAACTAAGAGTAATGCTACTCAACGCCAGAAGTCTAAACCTCATGATGCACGCACTCGAAACTCTTCTTAGCATGGAGAACATCGATATCTGTGCAGTAACAGAAACCTGGTTCAAGGCTCCTGAGATCACCCCAGTACTACCAGGTTATACCTCATACCATGCTTTTCGGCCCCAAAACTTGGACCGAACCACAAAAGGAGGGGGAGTATCAATATTCGTCAAATATACCCACACCTCCAGGTTGGTGGCACAGCACGAAGCATCAGAGACTATCCATGTGCAACTAACAGTGGGTAAAACTGACTTCCAGTTTATAGCCTGCTACAGACCACCCTCCCAAACCCAGGAACACCACTCGGCCTTCCTGAGAACACTGGAAAATATGAAGGTCTCCCAACACCATTATACTGGGCGACTTCAACTACCCAAACATAGACTGGGAGCATTACTCTAGCTCCAACACCCTAGCCCAAAGGTTCCTAGAATTTATAAACTCAAATGCTATAGAACAACTTGTTACCACTCCCACAAGAGGGGAAAACATACTGGACCTGATCATCACCAACATGGGGACTCTATGCTCCAGACCAGAAGTGTATCCCTCACTGGTAAGATCAGACCATAAACTAATCTCACTGGATATTCACATCCCGACCCCACCCCCTGCCCAGAAAACCACAGTGAAAAACTTCTCTAAATTAAATTTCACACTCCTCAAAACTGAGGTGGAATCCTTCAAAGCCCCCGGACCTGTGGAAAATACGGCCCAGACTGCAGAATCCTTTATAAACACATTCTATGAACACCTTCAGGAATGCAAGGATCATGCAATCCCAAATAAAACCAAGACCCAATCCTTCAAAGGCAGACGTCCTTTCTGGTAGACCCCAGCCATAAACAAAATACAATAGAAGGAGGAAGCTACTACACGATAGAGCAAAATCCCAAAAACGGAAGGCATCTCTGATCAGTATTAGCAAAAAACTATGGGCACTCATAAAATCGTGTAAGGCCAGCTTCGAGAGAAAAATTGCACAGGACACTACGGATAATCACAAGGCTTTCTTTAGCTATGTTAGGAACCTGGGTGGGAATTCCCAGATATGCTCAGAATTAGTCCAAAATGACAAAAAATACACCGAACCCACAGACATTGCCAACATCCTAGCTGACAGGTTCAGCGCAAACGTCTCCCCCCCTCCCCATCAAAAGGGCAAATATCTATCCCAGCAGAGTGCTGCCCCCCTGACATCTCAGATGCTCAGGTAAGAGCCGCCCTCTCCAAAGCAAAAAACGCAGCATCAATGGGACTACACGGTGTCCCGGGCTGCGTCCTACAGGAACTCCAAGAAGAGCTAAACCCAAACCTAAAACTACTGTTCAATCTCAGCCTTACTACAGGATATGTACCCAAAGAGTGGCGTACAGCAACAGTGGTCCCTCTCCACAAAGGTGGTGCCTCAACGGATCCTGGAAACTATCGCCCCATAAGCCTGACTAGTTTGGTCTGCAAAGCTATGGAAAGGATCATCATGGACCTCATAAATAAAGATATTGGGGACCTACAGACACTGGATCCTACCCAGTTCGGCTTTGTTAAGGGCAGATCCTGCCTCTTAAACCTGGCCGATTTCTTTAAAACAGTCACCAAGGCCATTGACGAGGGGAAGGTGGTCCACACAGCCTACCTGGACCTCGCAAAAGCCTTCAATACAATACCCCACTCGGGCATTATAGATAAGCTCACCAGCTTCAATATAAACCCCTATGTCACTAGATGGGTTGCAAACTGGCTCAAGGACAGAACCCACATGGTTAGAATTGCTGGAGCCATGTCAGACTCCAAACCAGTTACAAGTGGCGTCCCACAAGGCTCAGTCCTGGGACCTCTCTTGTTCGGTATATATTTCTAGGAGGTACAGGCCAACACGGAAGGACTGTGGCTGACCAAGTTCGCAGATGACTGCAAACTGGGCGCCATAATAGACTCTCCAGCCGACACAAGCATCCTCCAAAAAGGCCTCACAGAAACAGACAACTGGTGCCAGAGCCATGGCCTCAAGCTAAACGCCAAAAAGTGTATAGTCATCCCCTTTGGCAAAAACAAAGTGTCCACAAATTACCACATAGGTGGTAATCCATTAAGTACAGAAGAAGTAATTAGGGACCTGGGGACCCAAGTTGATAGCAATCTCTCATTTGACAACCACGTGGCCAAAGTGGTTAGAAAAACATTTTATATAGCCCACCTAATCATGAAGGGATTCACATCTAGATCAGGGGAGGTCATCGTGCCTCTTTACTCATCCCTCATCAGGCCCATAATTGAGTACAATGCCCCTTTTGGCATGTACCTTACCAGACACCTGCAGCAACTGGAAAGACCTCAAAAGTACCTCACCAAGAGGATCAAAGGGCTCAAACCGATGCCATATGCTGCCTGGTTAAAGAAACTCTAGCTCTACTCAGTGGCATACTGCCTGCTCAGAGGCGATCTGTGCCTGACATATAAAGCCATGTCCAACCCGGAATTAATGGACATGCTGTACCTCAGAAAATCCAAATCCCATCGAGCTACGCGCTCGAGAGACTTGAACCTCAGCACTGAAATAAATAGGACATGCTGGAGGGACAGATTCATAACCCAGAGGCTCCCTTCACTCTGGAATAAAATCCCAGTCCAGGTTAAGCAGAGTCCCTCATTGACTCTCTTCAAGAGGAATCTTGATGAGTGGATGGGAGATCGTAGGTTTACCCCGGGTATTACTTCTGTGTCACTGTTAGACAGAGGCACAGTATACTAACCTCGAAAAAGGGCATAGCAAAATTAATTTAAAATGGGTGGCGAAAGCCAAACATACTCTGGATAGGCTTATAAATGCGCTAGGGCAGATAGCCTAGTATGAACCTATGCATCATAACACCACGTGTACTCCTTTAATGTGGCCTGTGCATAAGATACTCATGCATCAAAACACCATGCGTCCACCTTTAATGTGGTCTGTGCATAAGATACTCATGCATCATAACATTGTGTGTACACCTTTAATGTGGTCTGCGCATAAGATACTCATGCATCATAACACCTTGTGTACACCTTTAATGCAGTATGTGCATAAGGTACTCGTGCATCGTAACACCTTGTGTACACCTTTAATGTGGTCTGTGCATATGATACTCATGCATCGTAACACCTTGTGTACACTTTAATGTGGTATGTGCATAAGACACTCATATTTCAGTGATTTTTACTCATCTTAATGTAGTTGTATTACTTTAGTTATCAGTGGAACTTTTCTATCTGAAAATTTCCTGTGCCAGCCTGGTCTAGGTCAAGCTTGGAAAAGAGTCGCTAGAGGTGCCCACCAATCCAGTTAAAAAAACAAAGAAATAAATTAAAATAAATTAAGAGAAAAACTGAATAATACAGAAATATATTGACATTAAAGAGGAAGGAGGACAAGGAGACCTGGTGGTGGAATGAAGAAGTACAGGAGAGTATACAGAGAAAGAGGTTGGCAAAGCAGAAGTGCGACTGTCAGAGAGATGAAGAACGTAGACAGGAGTATAAGGAGATGAGGTGCAAGCAAAAGAGAGAGGTGGCGAAGGCTAAGGATAAGGCGTACGACGAGTTGTATAAAAGATTGGACACTAAGGAGGGAGAAAAGGACCTGTACCGATTGGCTAGACAGAGGGACTGAGCTAGTAAAGATGTGCAGCAGGTAAGGGTGATAAAGGATAATGAGGGAAACTTACTCACAAGCGAGGAGAGTGTGTTTCGCAGATGGAAAGAGTACTTTGAGGGGCTGATGAATGAAGAGAATGAGAGGGAGGGAAGGTTGGATGATGTGCGGATAGTGAATCATGAAGTGCAGTGGATTAGCAAGGAGGAAGTAAAGATAGCTATGAAGAGGATGAAGAATGGAAAGGCTGTTGGTCGAAATGACATACCTGCGGAAGCATGGAGGTGTTTAGGTGAAATGGCAGTGGAGATTTTAACTAGATTGTTTAATGAAATCTTGGAATGTGAGAGGATGCCTGAGAAATGGAGAAAAAGTGTTTTGGTACAGATTTTTTAAGAATAAGGGTGATGTGCAGAGCTGTAGTAACTACAGAGGGATTCAATTGATCAGTCACAGCATGAAGTTATGGGAAAGAGTAGTGGAAGCTAGGTTAAGAAGGGAGGTGATTATTAGTGATCAGCAGTATGGTTTCATGCCAGGAAAGAGCACTACAGATGCGATGTTTGCTTTGAGAGTGTTGAATGGAGAAGTATAGAGAATGCCAGAAGGAGTTGCATTGTGTCTTTGTGAATTTAGAGAAAGCATATGACAGGGTGCCTAGAGAGGAGTTGTGGTATTGTATGAGGAAGTCGGGAGTGTCAGAGAAGTATGTAAGAGTGGTACAGGATATGTACGAGGGTAGTGTGACAGCGGTGAGGTCTGCGGTGGGAGTGACGGATGCGTTTAAGGTGGAGGTGGGATTACATCAAGGTTCAGCTCTGAGCCCTTTCTTATTTGTAATGGTGATGGACAGGTTGACAGACGAGATCAGACAGAAGTCCCCGTGGACTATGATGTTTGCAGATGACATTGTGATCTGTACTGAGAGTAGGGAACAGGTGGAGGAGACCCTGGAGAGATGGAGATTTGCTCTAGAGAGAAGAGGAATGAAGGTCAGCAGGACTAAGGCAGAATATATGTGTGTGAATGAGAGGGAGGATAGAGGAATGGTGAGGATGCAAGGAGTAGAGGTGGCGAAGGTGGATGAGTTTAAATACTTGGGATCAACAGTTCAGAGTAATGGTGAGTGTGGAAGAGAGGTGAAAAAGAGAGTTCAGGCAGGATGGAGTGGGTGGAGAAGAGTGTCAGGAGTGATTTGTGACAGACGAGTACCAGTAAGAGTGAAAGGGAAGGTCTACAAGAGGGTAGTGAGGCCAGCTATGTTATATGGGTTGGAGACAGTGGCATTGACAAAAAGGCAGGAGTCAGATCTTGATGTGGCAGAGCTGAAGATGTTAAGATTTGCACTGGGTGTGACGAGGACGGACAGGATTAGGAATAAGTATATTAGAGGGTCAGCTCAGGTTGGAAGGTTTGGAGACAAAGCCAGAGAGGCAAGATTACGTTGGTTTGGACATGTGCTGAGGAGGGATACAGAGTATATTGGGAAAAAGATGCTAAGGATGAAGCTGCCAGGTAACAGGAAAAGAGGAAGGCCTAAGATAAGGTTTATGGATGTGGAGAGAGAGGATATGCAGGTGGCTGGTGTGACAGAGCAAGATGCAGAGGACAGGAAGAAATGGAAACAGTTGATCTGCTGTGGCGACCCCTGACAGGAGCAGCTGAATGAAGAAGAAGAATATTGAAATTAAAGATACAAATTTCAGAATAATTCCCTTAAAAGATTTTGACAGAGGACAACACTTCTAGCAGCTACTGTCTTACAACCATCAGCTTTAATTTGCATAATCACAATTTGGGTTGCACTAATCTTGTAGTAGGAATGTAAGGTTTTAGATTTTTCAGACATTACTCCATTGTTTTTATGTAACCAGGAGTGGCGTGTCTTTCGGCTTTTCCCGGTTAGGGGTCGCCACAGTGGAACTCTGGTCCGCTAATGATTGGCAGTAGATTTTTATGTGCCGAGTTGCCGGCCCTGACGCACAACCTTCAACGAAGGTACGCCCATTTACGCATGTCTCCACACAGAAGACACTCTAGCTGAGAATCGAACTGGACAACATCTTACTGTAAGGCGACAATGCTTCCGCAGCACCACCACCGCAGTATGTAACCAGGAGTAAAACTAGTAAAATGGACTGTTTTTTATGGTTCAGAATGGTTGTGGCAAACTGTGTGCAAATTCTTTCTATACCATGCAGCTGAAAATGCTGAACCTTTTTTTATTTAATCTTGTTTCGTACAATGCCTGGAAATGGTGTGATCAACATGTACAACAAAAGGGTTTTATTTAAAATTCTTTATTATTCATGTTACTTAAAACTGAATTTATAGCATATTCTCATTGTGGGCTTTACTTTTAAATAAGGATCAGGGGTAAGAGTTCCGTTAAGGTTTACTTTAAATGAGCTCTGTCAAGTCCTGATTCAGGTAAAAGTCTCAGGCAGGAGACTGTTCGCAAAACTGCATAGTTTGCCGTGGTAAATGACACGCTGCTAGAAAACAATGGTGAGGGTGTCATGCAGGGTATACCAGAAAAAGGATTAGTAATACCTAGTGACATTACCTCAGTACTCAAATGTTACTAATACCTAGTGACATTACCTCAGTACTCAAATGTTACTAATATCTAGTGACATTACCTCAGTACTCAAATGTTACTAATACCTAGTGACATTACCTCAGTACTCAAATATTACTAATATCTAGTGACATTACCTCAGTACTCAAATGTTACTAATACCTAGTGACATTACCTCAGTACTCAAATGTTACTAATATCTAGTGACATTACCTCAGTGCTCAAATGTTACTAATATCTAGTGACATTACCTCAGTACTCAAATGTTACTAATACCTAGTGACATTACCTCAGTACTCAAATGTTACTAATACCTAGTGACATTACCTCAGTACTCAAATGTTACTAATATCTAGTGACATTACCTCAGTACTCAAATGTTACTAATACCTAGTGACATTACCTCAGTACTCAAATATTACTAATATCTAGTGACATTACCTCAGTACTCAAATGTTACTAATACCTAGTGACATTACCTCAGTACTCAAATGTTACTAATATCTAGTGACATTACCTCAGTACTCAAATGTTACTAATACCTAGTGACATTACCTCAGTACTCAAATGTTACTAATACCTAGTGGCATTACCTCAGTACTCAAATGTTACTAATATCTAGTGGCATTACCTCAGTACTGAAATGTTACTAATATCTAGTGACATTACCTCAGTACTCAAATGTTACTAATACCTAGTGACATTACCTCAGTACTCAAATGTTACTAATACCTAGTGACATTACCTCAGTACTCAAATGTTACTAATACCTAGTGACATTACCTCAGTACTCAAATGTTACTAATACCTAGTGACATTACCTCAGTACTCAAATGTTACTAATACCTAGTGACATTACCTCAGTACTCAAATGTTACTAATACCTAGTGACATTACCTCAGTACTCAAATGTTACTAATACCTAGTGACATTACCTCAGTACTCAAATGTTACTAATACCTAGTGACATTACCTCAGTACTCAAATGTTACTAATATCTAGTGACATTACCTCAGTACTCAAATGTTACTAATATCTAGTGACATTACCTCAGTACTCAAATGTTACTAATATCTAGTGACATTACCTCAGTACTCAAATGTTACTAATACCTAGTGACATTACCTCAGTACTCAAATGTTACTAATACCTAGTGACATTACCTCAGTACTCAAATGTTACTAATACCTAGTGACATTACCTCAGTACTCCAATGTTACTAATATCTAGTGACATTACCTCAGTACTCAAATGTTACTAATATCTAGTGACATTACCTCAGTACTCAAATGTTACTAATACCTAGTGACATTACCTCAGTCAAATGTTACTATCTAGTGACATTACCTCAGTACTCAAATGTTACTAATATCTAGTGACATTACCTCAGTACTCAAATGTTACTATTACCTAGTGACATTACCTCAGTACTCAAATTTTACTAATACCTAGTGACATTACCTCAGTACTCAAATGTTACTAATATCTAGTGACATTACCTCAGTACTCAAATGTTACTAATATCTAGTGACATTACCTCAGTACTCAAATGTTACTAATATCTAGTGACATTACCTCAGTACTCAAATGTTACTAATATCTAGTGAAATTACCTCAGTACTCAAATGTTACTAATATCTAGTGACATTACCTCAGTACTCAAATGTTACTAATATCTAGCGACATTACCTCAGTACTCAAATGTTACTAATATCTAGCGACATTACCTCAGTACTCAAATGTTACTAATATCTAGCGACATTACCTCAGTACTCAAATGTTACTAACATCTAGTGACATTATCTCAGTACTCAAATGTTACTAACATCTAGTGACATTACCTCAGTACTCAAATGTTACTAACATCTAGTGACATTACCTCAGTACTCAAATGTTACTAACATCTAGTGACATTACCTCAGTACTCAAATGTTACTAACATCTAGTGACATTACCTCAGTACTCAGATGTTACTAACATCTAGTGACATTACCTCAGTACTCAAATGTTACTAATATCTAGTGACATTACCTCAGTACTCAAATGTTATTAATATCTAGTGACATTACCTCAGTACTCAAATGTTATGGAAAAAATTATGGCAGGCACACTGGTAGTGCTCCTGAATACAAGCTGGATGGGCAATAGTATAAATTCACACAACAAAGGATATATATAGCCTTAGCCTAATGCAGAACTACAAAAGCCAACAATGGCAATCTTGTGGACAGCATGCATCTGGACCTCAGCAAGATCTTCACATACTGCTTTACATGACATTAATGGAATACTAAAGGCAATTGTAATGGGGCCCATCCTACGGAGATAGCTAAGTAAGAAAGCTAGGGCTAACTGTCGAGTAATAATCTAATGACAAGAGGGATACCAATAGGGTTTGGTGCTTGGGACAATTTTGTGTCACACATCGCACTGAGGATAGAAATTAAAAGCAACACATTCACAAATAACATAAAAAAAATCTATAAATCTGCATTTAGCATGACCTAGTACAACTTTCTGGGTGATCTGACAATTAGGAGTTTAATGAAAAAAGTCCAATGTTTTTTCACTTTGATGGTATAATCAAAAACAAACCATATCATGAAAAGCCCTCAATGTAGTCTGGAAGAAAAAGAACATTAAGACTAAACCATATTATGCAATGTGTCAGGTTACTGTCAAAAACTAATAAAATGCTGAAACTGTAGATACTGCTTGGTGAATGGATTTATGGTTAGACGTTATCAAAAAGAATACTTTGTTCTGGAAATAACAAACAAAAGTAAAATAAAGCTGGATAAGGACTGAGGATGGAATGTATACCGAATATCTCAACACACTCTGAATGGCTCCAGTGAACCAGGTGTGTTGTGTGTGTTGAGGGGTATTAAAAGTTTAATGGTCTCTGAAACCAATAAGAAATGTGGGAAGAGAACAGGCAGCATCCCACTGCTAATTATTTAGATCACTGGATTTTGTGCAACTGCGGGTCTAGAATATGAAGTACCAGCTAGCTCCTTTTGTAAGGGGAGGGTGACTCAACTCAACCTTCCCCCAAGAAAAAGTATTTTTAATTACAACTGGTACTGGCATGGAGTAAAAAAAAAAGGGAGGGGGGGGCTAAGAAACTGTATTAACTAAACCCCCACTGGAATCTATTAGAATGTTAAAGTGGCATCAACTGTTAAAAACTATGCTATATAAATACACTAGTGAATTCCATATATTGGGAACAACCACATATCTTGATGTGGCACTCTGGTAAACTTTAAGGTTGCCACCTTTTCAAATGTCCAAACCGGGACATTTTTTATGGAAATGTGAGATTTTGCAGGGCAAACATATCCACAACCAATACAAAGAACTGACAAAAGCTCACTCTTATAAAGTTTCCGTTGCTTTGTGTAATATTAATGTTTTTCAAATACAAAGTAGTTGTTTATGCAACTTTTACAGGAAGCTTAAGAAATACTTTATGCTCTAAATTATCAGGGCACTTTTCATTTTTTTTTTTTTTTTTTTGCAGGACACACATGCCCAAATAGGAGCTGCCTGGATAAAGAGATACAACTGGTAACTCTATACTTTCAGTAGCAATAAGTACGTGAAAGCTGCTACCTTAGAAACATTATGTTTGTCTTAAAACTATGCAGCCTACCTTCTATTATAAACTTCTGAGCATAACGTTTTAGGTTCTTCCTTTTGGTGGAACAGAAACTCGGAGGAAATGAACCTTCAGAAAGAAATCGATAAATATCTTCAAATTTATTTGTGGTAGAGTCTACTACCTCCTCTCCTGCCACTTGCAAAGAGTCCATGGTCAACATATACGTCTGATTTTGTAAAAAATAGTTTAAATAAAACAAGTGTTTTACTGTTTACCCAACCAGATCAGGAAGTCCGGCAGTACATTTTAACACAGCATTTTGGTAAGAAATATTTTCCTGTGGAAAACATAGCTCCACTCTGCAGCTACATACAATAACTACATTTCCTGGAAGGGTTGGGGAATGTTTTCATTGTAACACTCATACAGGAAGTTAATGAAAGCAACTTTTTAGGGTGTGCCTTGGGTTTTTGGTCCTCCTAACAGCAAGCGATTGTTTTGTAAATAACTACGTGTGTTACCTCCTCCCCCATATATATGTCAGAAAGTATTACTTTTGTGCTCTCTTAATGCTGATAATTAACACAAAGTTAAGACTGTTGTCAATATACCGTTACAGATATGCTTTTCCGTCAATAAGGAGTAACTGTCAGCCCCCTTTTACGTGGGGTTAGGGTCACCGCAAAAAGCAGGTACACATATATATTATTTATTTAACATTTATTTAAGTCCGACTAGGAATGAGTCTGTTTTCAGCAGATGCCGAGGGAGTAACGCTTCAGATGCATATCTTTGTAATGTGGGAGGAAACCAGACCATCTGGGGGAAACCTACACGAAGGCAGGGAGGACATGCAGACTGCGTACAGAAGACCCTAGCAGAGAATCGAACCGGAGAACCTCTTGCGGTGGGGCGACAATGCTTAACCGCTGCACACATAACTTTTAACCTGCAGTCTCCAGAGTCCAGACTGAGGAGCAACAACTCTCATAATGTGGAGCTATTAGTAACAGATCCACTTACAGTTTGTTTCGGGTAGCTAAAGTGTGTTAATTTATATTTGTAACAAGTTGTTTTGATGAATTAATATGATTCAGTAATATTTACCATGGATTTCAGTTAAAAGTATTCGTATTATTGAGTATGTGACATACTGTATCCATGTGGAAAAAAGGAGAACATACAGAAATAATTTTCTTGGGTGGCGAAAGCCAGGATATCTTTTTGGCTAGACTTATATAGGCCCTAGGGGCAATAGCCTAGTAACTACCTATGAACATTCCTTGCAATGACATACACTTGAGATGTATGAGAACATAAAGGTGCTGCTAAGGGGGTGGTGTCCACCCCAGTACAAACCTCTTGTATGGAGTGTTTTGATATGGTACGGTTAGGCAGCTAAATGCTGTCATTCAAAGAAATTCTGTCTTCCCTGTCACACCTGAGAGAAAGGTTTCTGTGAGTCTGACTCTATTTCTCCATTATCGCCTATAGATGGTTGGTGGTTGGAGTAGTAGAAAAAAAAACTTTGTGTCTGCATCATGACTGTCAATATTCCCTATTTTGCTTGGAAGATTTATACATGGAAATTTTTACCAAGAATTTTTCTAACACCCCACAAAATTGCTGTTATTTAGAAATCAGAAAAAAAATCTGGAGATGCAATGAAGCCCTTGATGCAGATCAGTGTCCTCTTTCTGGATTGAGTTTCGAAGCTTTTGTCAAGCATTGCGGTCATATAATTGTACAATTATAGATTCCTTGATTTTGTTCAATGCCCCAATCCCAGATGTTACTCTAGTGTCACAGATACCTCTTCTTTGGTCTGCACTAACTATTGCTAGGAAAGTTATAATTAAAAAACTGGAAATGTAAAACTACTCTCTCTTTTACTAGTGAATTTATCTGTCTAGCCCAGTCTGTTTGTAAAAATGAATCCTCAACCATAAAATGGGAACTAGAAATGTAACTCCTCAATAGATAGTCTGGCAGAAATTTAATTCTATTAGAAAAGTAGTAGTTTTGTGTATATAATTAGTGTTATGGACTTGTATAGTTTTGTTTTATTTTGTTTCAGATTAAGTATTGTTAGAATATGTAAAATCAAATAAAAACTAAAAAAAATATATCCTTAATTTAATGCATATTTTAACTCGTCCTTCAAAAAATATATGATTTATTTCTGTTGCCTTAGTGTTGCGTAGACATTAGATGGTATGCATACTGATGCAAATCCTGTTCTATAAGTGAATTAGAGTAATATTTAAAACCATCCTGATCTTGGGCTTATTCATACAATATTTTGGGTTTGTCCAGAATTCTTGAACTGATAAGTAGAGAATATGATCTACATAGTTCATTATATCTGATTTTTATTTCGCTAATTTTGGCACAACCCCATCCCCAACTGAACCTTAATTTATGTAGGAACAATATAAGAGGGTTGTGAGCAGTACGGTTAGTAAAAGGTTAGACACAAAATTAAAAATCTAATTTTGACATAGTACATTTTCTAGTTTTAATATTAATTTGTTTTTTAACTACAGTCATCATTATATGTTCCTGTTACTGACATTTAGATTAATATGTGTTTCTCTTTTTAGACATTTCTTTGAAAAGAAGTTCATGCTAATGGCTGGGAAAACCTTCTATTCCTGTGCGTGTTTTGTTACGGATAATATTTTTTTGGAAGATTATAAAGCGCACGTCAGATACCAGAATGAGCAGCAGTTCAAAAGGGACTATGAAGTGGTAATAAAAACGTCATGGCTTATTGTATTTACTGTTTCTGAACCTGCTACAAGAGCCACTCCTGTCTTGAAACCAGTGCATATCTTCACGTTTAAGCACCAGTTATCTTGTAGATTTACACAAGGGTACAGATACCGAGCATTTTGTGTTGCTGTAGATACTTTAAAAGGAGTTCAGTAGATTGTTTAAGGCACACAAATTATTTTTCATTTTCGTGTTTTTGATACTTTTGAGAGCATACTCCATTTAAGTTAAAACAGGAGAAAACTGATCAAGTCCTCAAAACATTTTCTCTGAGTAAAAAATAAATTTTTAAAGGTTATGGATTGCATAAATTAGGAATTCTGATCGTAAAGCTGATTTTTTCATTAATCAGTCTGATTTGAATAAGGTCAGGATGGCAGCTGCTTTTGGCTGTATTTTAACTCCTTTACAGAAATGAACACCATTAGCCATCTGTAATGGTTCACTGAGTGGAGAAATCTACAGTGCATTCAGTTAATATGAAGCAATTCTGTATACAGTTAGCCCCCCCACTCTTCTGTTCTTGATTTTGTCTATGACCTCTGCCCTATCTTTTGTAAAATATTTGATTTTTTTTCGTTAAATCACTGAGAATTACAGTTATCCAATGATACTATACATTAGTGTTTTATTTATGTGTTGAAAATGCATGCTGATGTAAATATGTTGTTTTATTAATGTTTTAAGCAAATCAGAGTAATATTATTTTTTGACAACCCCCACACACATACACTGTTGTTGGTTTTGTCCAGAATTCTTGAGCAAATAATGCCCCCCCTCAAAAAAAAAGTTTGGTACTTTAAGCATACATCACTTAATTAAAATTGATATTCATAATTTTTTTCAAGCTATAGCTGAATAGTTCTACACCAACTTCCTCACAGTGTAGACCCTGTGGTCACTACATCCGACCTGATACTGCAGTAACTCTGCCACAAGGGCCAACTCCCAAACATTTGTAAGCAAATTTAATTTGAAAAACTTGCTATGTATTAACTACATTTAGTCAGAAACATGCCTGCCAGTGCTGAAAATAAGGTTTTTAACATCCGCTCCATCTGATAAGAGTTGTCCTTGCACTTGAAGGACCACTTAAGTTAGCCACTGTCCTTTCTCTTGACCAATAGATTACGTTTTTTTATGCCAGTGACATGGTCTTCCTGGCTGACAGGTTTCTGCATTCATGAAACAAGAGACAACTTGTTCTGCTTTGTACCTCTCTGTTAATTGCCTTATATTGGCTGTAAACTGATTACTCTCTGTTGTAGCACACTCCTCTCTAACAGCACCTATATATTCTACAGTGTATCTCCTTCCTTTCCCAAATAAACCCTCACTTTTTCTATTTTACCTACATTCTCATACTCTGTCTTTTAACCCCGTTCCTTACATTCCAGAGAAGATACTAGGACAACCTAACACTCTTCCTTCTAACTTACCATCTGTTAGACTCCACTACCACTAAATATCCTTATAACCTACAACGTCTTTCCTTCTTCATCCCTACTTCCCTGCTACCTGCCAACTATAACTTACAGATCCCTTTACCTAATCATGCTACTCCTCAACTTATCCTCTATTCTTCTCCTGCTACTGAGCCATTTTTCATCCTACCAGGACTCTGTAATAGCTCTCAAAATATTGCCAACCTTGTCCCAAGCACGTATTCATATTTCCTCCTTACAGTCTCCATACATCACAGGAAACCTCTTTAATGATGTCTCTCACTTTTACTCCAAATATAGACTAATTAACTCCATTTCAAACCAAAACAAAATTGAGAAAAATACTTTCCAAAAAATAATCAATAATTGCCCAATATACTAAAATTCTTCTAGCAGGAAACATTCACTATAATCCTGGCCCGCCCTACCTATCACAATGAACATCAAGACAATTATTTTCCACAAACTAGTCTAACCCTACAATGGTCAACCCTCGGTCCTAGTAATCTAACTATTGCTGCTGTAAATATTAGAAGCATAAGAAATAAAATTGTTGAACTACATGCCTGGATTACCCAACATAATCTTGATATTCTCACTGTAACTGAAACTTGGCTTAAACCCAGCACAAATGACTCGTACATTACACCTCTCGGCTATAATGTCATCCGTAATGACCATGTAACTAGGAAGGGTGGCAGTATTGGTTTAATATTCCCCAACAACTACCACATTTAGATTTGCAACAAACCAATACCAAAATTCAGTTCAGTAGTGCTTCTTATTACTTTCTTGAAATTAAACAATTATAAACAAATATGTATTAGTGTTCTTTACATCCCACCTGGTGACAATACAGCTATACTGGAAAATAACTACATTGAATATCCATAACAATTCCACAAGAAAAATAATGCTAGGTGATGTGAATTTCAGTTGGTTGGACATAAACTCTAACTCCCCTGCATCTAACGTGAACTTATTTGGTGCTACACAACAAATTAATAACCCCCCCCCCACATTATAGCAAGACATCAAATTCCGTATTAGACTGAATCCTAGTATCAGACCCTAGCAAATACACCACCTTGGGTACAATGTCTGAGTGTCTTGGTGATTGTAGCACTGAGTATAAGTCCTGTAGAGCAGTATTCTTGTGTTGTCTGATGAAGTGGCTTGGGCCACGAAAGCGCTCACCTGGTACCTGATTATTTTATTAAACTGTTTTATGTGCTGTACAGCCATGGTTTGGAGCCACCTTTACTTGCTTTTTAACTTCTTCAGTTATGTTAGGAAACTCTATGGCAAAGCCCAAGTTTGTTCTGAATTAATACTTAATGTTACCACTTACACTGATCCTGCCGACTTAGCCAATCTGATAGGTTCAGCGCAAGCGTCACCCTCTGATAGGTTCAGCACAAGCTTCACCCCCCCCAAGGTCCAGTCGACATCCCCGATACTTGTCCCACGCCTCACATCTCCGTAGATCAAGTGTTAAAGGCCCTATCCAAGGCAAAGAACACAGCTTCCATGAGACCTGATAATATTCCAGGCTGTATTCTGTACCGTCTCCAGCAAGAACTAGCTTTGCCGTTGAGCACCCTATTCCACCACAGCCTAATTACAGGCTTCATTTCAGCAGTGTGGAGAACTGCCATTGTCATCCCCTTGCACAAAGGTGATGTCACTACTGACCTGGGAAACTCTCGCCCCATTAGCTTGACATGTCTGATCGGTAAAGCCATGGAACATATTGTTATGGATTTCATAAACAAGGACATAGGCAATCTCCAAACACTCGACCCCACCCAATTAGGATTTGTCAGGGGCAGATCTTATCTATTGAACCGAGTTGACTTCTTTGAGACTACCACTAAGGCCTTGGATGAGGGAAAGTCAGTACATACAGCTTACCTTGACCTGGCCAAGGCCTTTGACACAATCCTCTACTTGAGCATCATCGAAAAGCTAACACAACTCTGTGTTAATCCCTACCTCATCAGAACCACACACATACACTGTTGTTGGTTTTGTCCAGAATTCTTGAGCAAATAATGCCCCCCCTCAAAAAAAAAGTTTGGTACTTTAAGCATACATCACTTAATTAAAATTGATATTCATAATTTTTTTCAAGCTATAGCTGAATAGTTCTACACCAACTTCCTCACAGTGTAGACCCTGTGGTCACTACATCCGACCTGATACTGCAGTAACTCTGCCACAAGGGCCAACTCCCAAACATTTGTAAGCAAATTTAATTTGAAAAACTTGCTATGTATTAACTACATTTAGTCAGAAACATGCCTGCCAGTGCTGAAAATAAGGTTTTTAACATCCGCTCCATCTGATAAGAGTTGTCCTTGCACTTGAAGGACCACTTAAGTTAGCCACTGTCCTTTCTCTTGACCAATAGATTACGTTTTTTTATGCCAGTGACATGGTCTTCCTGGCTGACAGGTTTCTGCATTCATGAAACAAGAGACAACTTGTTCTGCTTTGTACCTCTCTGTTAATTGCCTTATATTGGCTGTAAACTGATTACTCTCTGTTGTAGCACACTCCTCTCTAACAGCACCTATATATTCTACAGTGTATCTCCTTCCTTTCCCAAATAAACCCTCACTTTTTCTATTTTACCTACATTCTCATACTCTGTCTTTTTAACCCCCCCCCCCCGTTCCTTACATTCCAGAGAAGATACTAGGACAACCTAACACTCTTCCTTCTAACTTACCATCTGTTAGACTCCACTACCACTAAATATCCTTATAACCTACAACGTCTTTCCTTCTTCATCCCTACTTCCCTGCTACCTGCCAACTATAACTTACAGATCCCTTTACCTAATCATGCTACTCCTCAACTTATCCTCTATTCTTCTCCTGCTACTGAGCCATTTTTCATCCTACCAGGACTCTGTAATAGCTCTCAAAATATTGCCAACCTTGTCCCAAGCACGTATTCATATTTCCTCCTTACAGTCTCCATACATCACAGGAAACCTCTTTAATGATGTCTCTCACTTTTACTCCAAATATAGACTAATTAACTCCATTTCAAACCAAAACAAAATTGAGAAAAATACTTTCCAAAAAATAATCAATAATTGCCCAATATACTAAAATTCTTCTAGCAGGAAACATTCACTATAATCCTGGCCCCGGCCCTACCTATCACAATGAACATCAAGACAATTATTTTCCACAAACTAGTCTAACCCTACAATGGTCAACCCTCGGTCCTAGTAATCTAACTATTGCTGCTGTAAATATTAGAAGCATAAGAAATAAAATTGTTGAACTACATGCCTGGATTACCCAACATAATCTTGATATTCTCACTGTAACTGAAACTTGGCTTAAACCCAGCACAAATGACTCGTACATTACACCTCTCGGCTATAATGTCATCCGTAATGACCATGTAACTAGGAAGGGTGGCAGTATTGGTTTAATATTCCCCAACAACTACCACATTTAGATTTGCAACAAACCAATACCAAAATTCAGTTCAGTAGTGCTTCTTATTACTTTCTTGAAATTAAACAATTATAAACAAATATGTATTAGTGTTCTTTACATCCCACCTGGTGACAATACAGCTATACTGGAAAATAACTACATTGAATATCCATAACAATTCCACAAGAAAAATAATGCTAGGTGATGTGAATTTCAGTTGGTTGGACATAAACTCTAACTCCCCTGCATCTAACGTGAACTTATTTGGTGCTACACAACAAATTAATAACCCCCACATTATAGCAAGACATCAAATTCCGTATTAGACTGAATCCTAGTATCAGACCCTAGCAAATACACCACCTTGGGTACAATGTCTGAGTGTCTTGGTGATTGTAGCACTGAGTATAAGTCCTGTAGAGCAGTATTCTTGTGTTGTCTGATGAAGTGGCTTGGGCCACGAAAGCGCTCACCTGGTACCTGATTATTTTATTAAACTGTTTTATGTGCTGTACAGCCATGGTTTGGAGCCACCTTTACTTGCTTTTTAACTTCTTCAGTTATGTTAGGAAACTCTATGGCAAAGCCCAAGTTTGTTCTGAATTAATACTTAATGTTACCACTTACACTGATCCTGCCGACTTAGCCAATCTGATAGGTTCAGCGCAAGCGTCACCCTCTGATAGGTTCAGCACAAGCTTCACCCCCCCCAAGGTCCAGTCGACATCCCCGATACTTGTCCCACACCTCACATCTCCGTAGATCAAGTGTTAAAGGCCCTATCCAAGGCAAAGAACACAGCTTCCATGAGACCTGATAATATTCCAGGCTGTATTCTGTACCGTCTCCAGCAAGAACTAGCTTTGCCGTTGAGCACCCTATTCCACCACAGCCTAATTACAGGCTTCATTTCAGCAGTGTGGAGAACTGCCATTGTCATCCCCTTGCACAAAGGTGATGTCACTACTGACCTGGGAAACTCTCGCCCCATTAGCTTGACATGTCTGATCGGTAAAGCCATGGAACATATTGTTATGGATTTCATAAACAAGGACATAGGCAATCTCCAAACACTCGACCCCACCCAATTAGGATTTGTCAGGGGCAGATCTTATCTATTGAACCGAGTTGACTTCTTTGAGACTACCACTAAGGCCTTGGATGAGGGAAAGTCAGTACATACAGCTTACCTTGACCTGGCCAAGGCCTTTGACACAATCCTCTACTTGAGCATCATCGAAAAGCTAACACAACTCTGTGTTAATCCCTACCTCATCAGATGGGTGGCCAGCTGCTCACAGATAGGACCCACGAGGTCAAAATAGGCGCCACCAACTCCGACAGCAGACCTGTCACTAGTGGTGTTCTCCACAGATCTGTCCTGGGACCCCTACTGTTTGGCATCTACTTTACAGAGGTCCAGGCAAAGACAAAGGGCCTGTGGATGACCATGTTTGCGGATGACTGTAAGTTGGGTGCTCTCACTGACTCCCCAAATGATGTTAACATACTGCAAGAGGGTCTCACAGCTACAAAAAAACTGGTGCCAAAGTCATGTCCTTAAGTTAAATGCAGAAAAATGTATTATACCATTTGGCAAAAACATGGCTCCTACTGATTACCACATCAACGGCAACCCCCTAAGCACACAACTGTGGTGAGAGACCTTGGTACTCTGGTTGACAACAGTCTCACTTTCAACCATCATGTGGTGGCAGTGGTCAGAAAAGCATTTTACGTGGTTCATCTCATAAGTAAAAGGATTGCATCCAGAAAAAAGGAGGTTATTGCTTCTCTGTACTTCTCCCTCATTAGACCCATAATTGAGTATAACGTCCCGTTTGGTATGTACCTCTCCAAACACCTGCACCAAGGCCAGAGAAATACCTCACAGAGAATCCATGGCTTCCAACACCTGTCCTATGCGGACAGGCTCAAATCACCATCACTTTACTCTGTATCGTACAGATTGCTCAGGGTTGATCTGTGTCTTGCCTACAAGGCAATATCGGACCCTGCCCTACTAGAGATGTTCCGTATCCATAAATCTAACTTCTCGCACATTACCCGCTTGATAGGCCTAAATCTAATATGTGATTATCAAAAAAACCTGCTGGAGAGACAGGTTTGTCTCCCAGAGCCTGCTCCGTCTCTGGAACAGACTTCCCGTACATGTCAGAGCACCTTGCTGACCCTCTTCAAGCACAACCTTGATGAGTGGATGGGAAACCACAAATTTTTCCCTGGGGTTCCACCTTTGTCCTTCATTGACAGGGGTGACAGGTGTTGACTGAGGTTTCTTTTTTGAAGATAAACTCTTGTCTAGGCTTGTATGGGTCTCAGGGCTATTAGTCTAATAACTTCCTATGATCCTATGTTTAAGCTCCTGTAAAGCCTTACCCTTGTCCCGAAGAGACTTAAATAAACCAGCAGCCACTTCTCCAAACAAAAGTTTATTATCCAGAGGAGCATCCATCAACTTAGCCTTAACATTATCGGGTAAAGGTTGAAGCCTAATCAAAGAATACCTCCTCAGTACTGAACCAAAAGCAGCAGCCCTAGAAGAGGCATCTGCTGCATCATAACTACACTTGATAGAATGACAAACTATCTGAAATGAAGTCCCCTACCAAGGAAAGAGCAGAAGATTTACTCTCAGGGTCTGGAAGGTGAGAAAGAAGCTGACAAGCCTGAGGGAGAAGAGCCAACACATACCTATATATATGGGTCTGATAATTAGTATCCCTAAAAGCTAGGATAGTCCAAGTTTAGAACTTCTTACCCAGCATATCCATGGTTCTACTGTACTTTTAGAAGGCAGTAACTTGGACAAAGGAAGCAACTGAGAAGTCTTATCAGAGGCTACAGACACCACAGAGGGATCGACAGCGGGGCATTTAAACAAAAGGGAACAATCCTCAGGCACCCTATAAAACCTATTAGACTTCTTGGGAGCAGGGGGCTTTAAAGGCATTGGAAAAAACATCAGTAAAGCAGCCAAGAGAGGAGGAATGGCGGCAGGTTTAGGAGATTCCATCTGGAATAACTCTTAGTACCTCTTATGGATATCCAAAACCTGGGCACAGTCCCACTTAAAAAATTCCATCATCCTAGAGATTGTGTCCCCAAAGGAAATGTCCTCAGAAGGATTATCTAGATTATGAGAGTCGTCCTCCTCAGACCCGTAGTCTAAAGGAGAGTCGTCCTCCTCCTCAGACCCGTAGTCTAAAGGAGAGTCGTCCTCCTCCTCCTCAGACCCGTAGTCTAAAGGAGAGTCGTCCTCCTCCTCCTCCTCAGACCCGTAGTCTAAAGGAGAGTCGTCCTCCTCCTCCTCAGACCCGTAGTCTAAAGGAGAGTCGTCCTCCTCCTCAGACCCATAGTCTAAAGGAGAGTCGCCCTCCTCCTCCTCAGACCCGTAGTCTAAAGGAGAGTCGCCCTCCTCCTCCTCAGACCCGTAGTCTAAAGGAGAGTCGTCCTCCTCCTCCTCAGACCCGTAGTCTAAAGGAGAGTCCTCCTCCTCCTCAGACCCGTAGTCTAAAGGAGAGTCGTCCTCCTCCTCCTCAGACCCGTAGTCTAAAGGAGAGTCGTCCTCCTCCTCCTCAGACCCGTAGTCTAAAGGAGAGTCGTCCTCCTCCTTCTCAGACCCGTAGTCTAAAGAAGAGTCGTCCTCCTCCTCCTCAGACCCATAGTCTAAAGGAGAGTCGTCCTCCTCCTCCTCAGACCCGTAGTCTAAAGGAGAGTCGTCCTCCTCCTCCTCAGACCCGTAGTCTAAAGGAGAGTCCTCCTCCTCAGACCCGTAGTCTAAAGGAGAGTCCTCCTCCTCAGACCCGTAGTCTAAAGGAGAGTCCTCCTCCTCAGACCCGTAGTCTAAAGGAGAGTCGTCCTCCTCCTCAGACCCGTAGTCTAAAGGAGAGTCGTCCTCCTCCTCCTCAGACCCGTAGTCTAAAGGAGAGTCGTCCTCCTCCTCTGACCCGTAGTCTAAAGGACAGTCGTCCTCCTCAGACCCGTAGGAGAAGGAATCTGGGTAGAATAAGCAAGGGAGTCGTCATCGGAACCCAACTCTTCCTCAGATGAATTTGGTCCTCTGGGCCTTTTAGGGGAAGAAAAGGACCAAGGAGGAGCAGGAACCAAAACCCCTTGAGGAGGCCTTAGTGACAGTAAAGCATTAAAGAACCCTGAGTAAAGGTCTGCCACTCACTTTGTGGATCTGTAGGAGCAGACGAAACATGATTAGTTTTCTGTTTTTTTGTTTTTAAGGGAACATCCGTCCTAGAAACCTGAGAAGGCCCTGACTCAGGACAGCATTCCACAACTGTATTAGGAGCTTCTTCCCTAAAGAGAAACTGCAGAACCTCTCTAGACTCCTTGGAAACAATCAATTGTGGTTCCCTCTGAATGCCCAGAACAGATGCCTGCAAAGCCTCGTTGGACATGCTGCCCACTAGATCCTCACTGGCCTCCAACCCAGAGGCGGTAGAGGAATCTGACAGTACAACTAGCTGAGTCTCCAGATTTATAATAGCCTTGGGAGAAACTGCCAGCAAAGGCTGGACAGAGGAACATTCTGGTCTTACCTTATACACCTCCTTCTTCTTCCCTGACTGCTGACCCTTGGGGCAAGACATTTCATCAATAGTATCTTTAGCAAGAAGCCTAAGACACTAGTTGTCAAGATACAATGAAAGGGAAGAAAGCCTGCTACGAAGAGTTTTGGGGACAAAGGCCTGACAAATTGAACAAGACGTACGGTCGTGAGCAGCACCTAGGCAAAAAAGATACTTATTGTGGTGGCCTTTATGGGGAAACAGTCTCCCACACTGGCATTGACCTTTCGTGGATGACATTAACCCCCCCAAACAGCACAAAACAATCAGAAAAAGAACAAAAAACCCAACTGGGTACTTAATCTGCAATGGTGAGGTCTTCAGCAAATGGGAGTAATCACCAGAATGCCAACAAACAGAAAAACTGCAAAAAAAAAAACCGGATGGAGATAAGACTGACAGTTAAAAACAGCGTTTGGATTGGCAGCAAAGAAGTTTTGAGGATAGTACGCCTGAATGCCACCTTTATGCCCTACGCTACACAAAGAGTGTGTAGGTGATGTTAAGTGTACCTTAAAGCAACGGCAGACTTTGGTAACCTGGCCAGACAGTGGGCTTCATGGCAGGGAATCGCGTTTGTAATGAATACTGCAGCGGTGAATGTAAGGACATCTAACTATCCCTGGGACAGCATTTGTAACATTATTTCTTCTACATCATGTATATGTTGTAATCTCACCTTAAAGCTAGGCGTGGTCTGTGCAGTATGTGGAACACCAGAAGGAAAGTGGCAATTAAATCACTACAGAATTGCCACAATAAATGGCTAAATGTTTACCTTAAGGTTGCATGCTCTAAATTTATATAATTGTTAATTAAATCACTACAGAATAGCCACAATAAATGGCTAAATGTTTACCTTAAGGTTGCATGCCCTAAATTTATATAATTGTTAATTAAATCACTACAGAATAGCCACAATAAATGGCTAAATGTTTACTTTAAGGTTGCATGCTCTAAATTTATCTAATTGTTAATTAAATCACTACAGAATAGCCACAATAAATGGCTAAATGTTTACCTTAAGGTTGCATGCTCTAAATTTATATAATTGTTAATTAAATCACTACAGAATAGCCAAAATAAATGGCTAAATGTTTACTTTAAGGTTGCATGCTCTAAATTTATATAATTGTTAATTAAATCACTACAGAATTGCCACAATAAATGGCTAAATGTTTACCTTAAGGTTGCATGCTCTAAATTTATCTAATTGTTAATTAAATCACTACAGAATTGCCACAATAAATGGCTAAATGTTTACCTTAAGGTTGCATGCTCTAAATTTATATAATTGTTAATTAAATTACTACAGAATAGCCAAAATAAATGGCTAAATGTTTACCTTAAAGTTGCATGCTCTAAATTTATATAATTGTTAATTAAATCACTACAGAATAGCCACAGTAAATGACTAAATGTTTACCTTAAGGTTGCATGCTCTAAATTTATATAATTGTTAATTAAATCACTACAGAATAGCCACAATAAGTGGCTAAAAGTTTACCTTAAGGTTGCATGCTCTAAATTTATCTAATTGTTAATTAAATCACTACAGAATAGCCACAATAAATGGCTAAATGTTTACTTTAAGGTTGCATGCTCTAAATTTATCTAATTGTTAATTAAATCACTACAGAATAGCCACAATAAATGGCTAAATGTTTACCTTAAGGTTGCATGCTCTAAATTTATATAATTGTTAATTAAATCACTACAGAATAGCCAAAATAAATGGCTAAATGTTTACCTTAAAGTTGCGTGCTCTAAATTTATATAATTGTTAATTAAATCACTACAGAATAGCCACAGTAAATGACTAAATGTTTACCTTAAGGTTGCATGCTCTAAATTTATATAATTGTTAATTAAATCACTACAGAATAGCCACAATAAATGGCTAAATGTTTACTTTAAGGTTGCATGCTCTAAATTTATCTAATTGTTAATTAAATCACTACAGAATTGCCACAATAAATGGCTAAATGTTTACCTTAAGGTTGCATGCTCTAAATTTATCTAATTGTTAATTAAATCACTACAGAATAGCCACAATAAATGGCTAAATGTTTACCTTAAGGTTGCATGCTCTAAATTTATCTAATTGTTTATTTATTTTATTTTATTTATTTTATTTTACATTTGTTGACCGGGCTAGTCCAGCTGGATTAATGTCCATTTTCAGTGGAGGCCCGGGGAGAAAAGCTCCTGAGGTTAGATACAATATTGGAAATACATAAGAAGACATAGTACAAGTGTGATTATACAAAGGTAAAAATGAACATACAAATATTATAGATTTTAATTTATTCAGAACAATCCTAGCAAAACAATATAATAAGGTATGAGATCATAAAGTATATAAAAGGTAGTATTGAACCATGGTAGATAATACACAAACTTTTTTTTTTTTTTTGCTAAAAAGAGATATGTAATATTTACAATAAATAGGGGTAATATATCAGTTGAAGAAGAAGAAGATAAAATCCAAGTGGATAAGAAAAGTTTATGATAGAGTTAAGGATGCCAACAGGCTAGTCTGGGTTGGTACAAGAGCAAAGCCAGAATTTGTTAAGATGTATTAAAAGTTGTTTTTTAAAGAGTGGAAGAGTAGGCAAAGAGGACAGATCAGATGGAAGATTATTCCATACTTTACCTACTGAGTTAGAAAAAAGGCAGTTGCCTGCAGAGTTCATAGTTTTGGTAATATTAACAAGTAATTTGTCAGAGGAACGTAGTTGTTTCAGGTTGATATAGGGAGACAAGAGTTTGGAAAGAGCAGGTGTTTTAGAAGGTTGGTATAGAATTTTGTGTGCAATTAAGAGTTGTTGAAAAATAAGTTTATTAGGAGTTCCAGCCAGTGTAGTTGTTGTAGGTTTAGACAGTGGTGAGCTCTAAATTGTGATGTGGTGGCAAAGCGGGCAATATTGTGGTAAGATGTAGTGAGTTTCTTAAGGTTGCTTTTAGATAGATTAGTGTAAATAGGAGATGCATACAAAAGGGTAGAAATAAGATGTGTTTGGGCTAGGGTTATCTTAGTTTCAGGTGTGAGGAAGGACTTTATTCTGTATAGGGATCCAATCTTTTTATTAAGGGCTTTTATTGTGTTGTTGATGTGACAATCAAAGTTAAGATAATTATCAATAGTAACACCAAGAAGTTTAGTTGAGGAGTCAGGAGAAATTATGGTGTTATCAGATGCAGTAATACAGAAGTTTAACAAAGTCGATTTACGGGTAGGTGAGAAGAGTAATAATTTAGTTTTTTTGGGGTTAAGGAGTAGACAGCGATTGGAGAACCACTGTTCAACAGTTGAGAAGGCTGATTGTGTTTGAAACTGGAGTTCTGTTTGAGAAGAGGCAGTGCAAATTATAGTGGAATCATCTGCATATTGTATGCAGGTAGTATTAGGTATAGATGATTGAAGGTCATTAATAAAGATGGAAAATAAAAGTGGGCCTAGGATAGACCCTTGAGGAACTCCTAAAGAGATAGGGAGGAGAGCAGAGAGAGAATTTTTCCAGAGTACGGCTTGCTGACGATTTTCAAGATAGGAAGAAAACCAGGTTAGGGAAGAGGGCTCCAGGGCAATAGATTTTAGTGTGTGCAGAAGAAGTGTATGATTTACCATATCAAAGGCTTTTGATAGGTCTATGAAGAGAGAAGATGTAAGATTATTGTTATTACGGTTTAGGTTTATTGTGTTGGTGAAGGAGAGAAGAGCTGTGGTAGTACTGTGAGCAGGTCTGAAACCATGCTGAGTGTCTGCCAGAAGGCTATTATTGAGGAGATGGTTGAGTAGTTGTTTATGTATGCATTTTTCCATGATTTTAGCTAAGGGGGATAAAAGTGCTATGGGACGATAGTTGGAGAAGTCGTAAGATTTGCCTCCCTTATGGAGGGGAATGATATGTGATACTTTCCAGATTGCTGGGACATTACTTTCTTTTATTGATCTGTTTATTAAGATAGAGACAGGGTAAGCAATGGCTTTTGCTGCTAGTTGTAGGAATTCAGCAGGAAGCTTGTCAGCGGAAGGGGTGGTAGGTTTAAGTTTTTGGATAAGAGATTGTATATAGGAGGTAGATACAGGTTGTAGTTGAAGGGGAGGAATGGTATTTATTAAGGTATTTGGAGGTAGTTGAGAAGTATCAGGAGATAGTTGGTTGGCTAGAATTTGTATAGAATTGGTGAAGAAGGAATTAAAGTTATTGGCTGTTAGTGTGGGATTATCAGGGTCAGAATCCTGAGGGTTGGGTGTAATAATTTGGCCGGGGGTCAACAGACTATTGATGCTGGACCAGAATTTTTTGGGTTCGTTTTTGGTAGTTTTTTGAAGTTGAAAGTAATAGTTCTTTTTGTCTGTAAGAATGGCTTTTTTTGTACTGTTTCTAAGCTCTCTAAACTTTTGGTGGTCTATTTGACTTTTGGTGGAGCGCCATTTATGCCAAGATTTATTTCTGAGGGTGATTTTATGCTTAGTATTTGTGGTTAGCCAGGGAGCAGTTGTAGTTTTAGTTCTAATGGTTCGACTTGGGGCGTGTTGATTAAGAATTGCTAAGAATGTTGAGTTGAAGTGTTCCACTGCTTTGTTGAGTGGGAGATGTTTTAGTGGGGCCCAATGACATTGGAAAAGTTCAGCTTGAAACCGATCAGGGTTAAAATGTTTCTTTGAATGAAGGGTTCTAAAGGTTGTGGGTAAGGTTAAGTTGGTTTTGCTTCTAATTATATAGGTTAGTGAGTGGTCACTAAGGTCGTCAGGAAGAATACCTGTTAATTAAATCACTACAGAATAACCACAATAAATGGCTAAATGTTTACCTTAAGGTTGCATGCTCTAAATTTATCTAATTGTTAATTAAATCACTACAGAATTGCCACAATAAATGGCTAAATGTTTACCTTAAGGTTGCATGCTCTAAATGTATCTAATTGTTAATTAAATCACTACAGAATTGCCACAATAAATGGCTAAATGTTTACCTTAAGGTTGCATGCTCTAAATTTATCTAATTGTTAATTAAATCAGTACAGAATTGCCACAATAAATGGCTAAATTAAGGTTGCATGCTCTAAATTTATATAATTGTTAGAATTCAAGTGTTTGCTAAAAGTAATTATTTTAGAGTAACTGGTACTGTTAGGTAGATACAAGTATTTAATATGGGCTTAATTACTGATTTTAAAATGTGACGGTTGCTGTTAAGTAGTGTTTTAGCGAGATTTTCTTTGAACTTGTTGAATCTGTTTTTGATTGTTGTATATATTTTTGGTTTTATTTAAACCTTTATACAGTGCGAGACTGTTTAGCTTCAGAGTATGTTTTGCTGTAGCAGCAGCAGATAATATCATTTCTCAAATTAATGCTAGATACTGGTGCTGAATGATTCGCAGCACAGTTGTAGAGCATGTACAACACAGTGAATGTTGACTTCTGGTCATCTTTTTTTTCTCAGTCTTGTCTCTTCTCCACAAATGATAATTGTACATCATATGTTAGCAGGGAGAATGTAGCTGCCGGTACCAGAACTGTGCAGTAGTCTGTCATCAGAATTACTGAGAAGAGCAACGAAGTCTTTTCTTTGTCCATGAGGTGGGAGCCACATTCATTTTAGCCCCCTCTGTAGTCTTGCTTATTTCACTGACCATATACCCATGTTACCAGTGTGCTGAACAGTACAACCCCCGTAGCAAGAAGTCTGTTTTATCATTTTTTAACTTCTAGTAGAAAAGCTGTAAAGTTTAGAAAGAGTTAATCACTTCACTGGATTTTGATTAAGTTGTCATTCTTTGCGACTGAACACTCTGTCATGCGTCATATCATCATTATTTTGCTTATCCATTTCATTTCCGAATTTTGATAGTATTCTCGATTCTGCAAGGTCTTTAAGAAGGAGATATTATGCATGTACAGCCCCCCCAAAAAGTTTTGTCATGTCTGAACTATTGTTTAGTATTTTCATTTTGTGCTGTCTTGCTCTTCTGAAACATGCTTACCTGTTGGATTTTAATTCTGCCACGTGCTTAAGAAATTCTGTCATGTCACTCCCCCAGTTTTTCTTTCAGTTTAGCATC